>NC_089260.1:51667955-51967955 GCF_963930625.1 Muntiacus reevesi
ATAAATTTCCTCACTGCCAGACAAATTTAGAGGAGAGGTTTCTCTTTTTACATGGAAATCTATCATTGATTTTTGAGAGAAAAGCAAAATTAACTCCCAATTATAACATAAGAAGACTAAAATGTACTGTGAAGTCTGTCTTGGTTTAACTAATTAACATGAATAATACTGCAATAAAGCATTACATGATTATTTCAGCTTCGTGCTGCATCTCAGATAGAGAACACATTTTTCTTCAACGTCTTATTTTGGGTTTACTTCTCCTTCCCTTAAATCATTTTGCATTTTAGATTATTTTTCATTCAATTCCACCTTTGGATACCTATATATTTTATGTAGTCCTACTTGAAAACACATAGTAGCCTTTAGGAAGCAAGGCAAGTATTTATTGTTGTTGTTTAGTCTCTGAGTCATGTCCAACTCTTTGTGGACTGTAGCCCGCCAGGCTCCTCTGTCCATTGATTTTCCCAGGCAAGAATACTGGAGTGGGTTGCCATTTCCTTCCCCAGGGAATCTTCCCGACTCAGGGATTGAAGCTGCATCTCCTGCATTGGCAGGTGGATTCTTTACCACAGGGCCACCTGGGAAGCCAAAGAAAGTATAGTTGAGCTGTAATTATGTTGTCCTTTGTTGACCCAGGAAATACACACTGGATTTTTTCAGGCAAAATTATTACTTGCCCAAAATCTCTGCCAGGGAAATGTTTGACTGAAGAGTAAATCTTGTATCTTAAAAAAATTAATTTCTCAAATATTTATCTAATAACGTAGGTCCTACAAATCCCCCATTTAGTTAAAGAGCAATATTTTAAAGGAAATGAAAAAAGGCATTGTAGATGGGAGCCATGAGGAACATTTATGATGTTTTATGTTCCCTTATAGTTGGTAGGTAAGGGAGTCAGGTGTTATTCCCATTTCATGGAATTGAGACCAAGCAAGTTGTCTAAAAAAGGCAGAACTGAGGCTCACACCTTGGCCTTCAGACTCCATTCCCCGTGACCTTCCTGCTTGACCAGTTGTTCTCCGAGTAATGTGAACATGCTCAGTCTGAGACACAAGATGAAGGAAAATCCCTGTGATCATTTCACTGCCTTTATCCTCTGAGACAAATAGTACAAAATTCAGCTACTTCCTTACACAACATAATAACTTACACTAATACTTGATTCCACTCTGTCAGCACTCTCCAAGCACGTTGAGCACCCTGGTTTCTTAACTTCGGGGCCAGATGCCAGGTTGACAACAAAAGAGTCAAAAGCATAGACAGTGGAATCAAGACAACCCGAGACTCCAGTCTTGTCTCCTACTGTTGACTGTACAGCCTGCGTTAGTTGCCCGTGTCTAGCAGAGTAAGTGATCCGTGAATGTCAACTACCAGTATCAGCAAGTAATTGGACAAGGCATTAAGCAGTGACTCGCAACATGAAAGCAAGCTGATTAGTGAAGTTTGTATGTTCTACTAAAATCAGCTGAACTTTGCAGTCCAAGAGCTTACTAGTTAGTTGTGTCTGGTATTCTGCCATTATGTTCTAAATTCTAAATATACAGAAAAGCTAAAATAAAATAGATAAATATTGGTATTCTCTATAAAATCTGCAGTGGGGTTTGTCTTGCACATATGTTGTGTCTGTCTCGTACCTTCCTTCTGCGTCCCCTCTTTAGTTGTTTTTTTGACCCTTTTTGAACTCTTTATAAAGCCAGGTACTTTTATTCTTAATTTATTCTCCATCTTGTGTGTGCTAAGTTGCTTCAGTTGTGTCTGACTGTGACCTTATGGACTGGAGCCTGCCAGGCTCCTCTGTCCATGGGATTCTTCAGGCAAGAATACTGGAGTGGGTTGCCACGCCCTCCTCCAGGGCATCTTCCCAACTCAGGGATTGAACCTGTGTCTCCTGCAGCTCCTGCATTGCAGGCAGGTTCTTTACCACTGAGTCACCAGGGAAGCCCATTCTCCATCTTGGGTGCTTGGAATTTCTGATTGGATTTTAAATAGCCAATATGAGGCTTTCACAGTGGCTCAGTGGTAAAGAATCCACCTGCAATGCAGGAAATAGCCGATATGCCCAAGTTGCAAACTGACATTATCCTATCCACTAAAGAAGTTCTGCCTTTTGTATTGAGCTATATAGTTAACATATAAATTGCATTCAGGTGTGCACCATAGTGATGTGGTATTTTTTATACATAATGAAATGATCACCAAGTCTAGTTACCACCTGTCATCATACCAAATTGTTACAATATTATTGATTGTATTCCCTATGTCACATGCCATACCAAGTTGTTATAATACTATTGATGTTATTCCCTATGTGACATGCCATCCTTGCTACTAATTTATTTCAGAGGTGGAAGTTTGGCCTCTTACTCTTCTCTCCTTTTTTCACCCATCTTCCCAACCTTTGCCCCTCTGTCAACCACCTGTTTGTTCTTTGTATCTATGAGTCTGTTTCTGTCTTATTTTGTTTGTTCATTTGCTTCGTTTTTTAGATTCCACCTATAAGTGAAATCATACAGTATTTGTCCTTCTGTGTCTGACTGATTTCACTTAGTGTTATAGCCTCTAGGTCCTTCTCTGTTGTCACAAATGGCAAGATTTCATGGACTATCCTGATTTATTCATACGTGTGTGTATTTATATACGTTCAGAAACATTTGTTGAAGACTTTTTGTGGGATTGGCCACGTGCTGTGCTGGAAATAAATTATGAGGAAGACACAGTTCTTTCCTTACAAAAATAAACAATCCAGCAGGGTGGGGGTGGTGTGGGGAAGTGAGTGTACATTATACATAACCATATGGCCAACTTAAACACAGCCTGAAACTTTGCTATTTACAGAAACAAAGTGTTATATGAGCACAGAAGAGAAAGGGTGTGTGTTTGTGTGTGTGTTTTTATGAAGATATTTTTAGATGACTTGATAGAGGAACTAGGATTTAAACTGAGTCCCCAAAGTTGAAGCAGAGTATTCTTTGGGAGTAGAGGGAAGGGTTTTCCAGCTCAAATCATCAAAAAACCATGAGAAAAATCTTGAAAGTGTCAAAAGTTTATGTGAAATTTGATAGTCTGTGTCAAAGGAATATAAACTGCTTTACAGGTAGAGTAAGAGGAGGTGAAAAAAGAGTGTCTAGGAGTCAATTTGTGGCTTCCCTGCTGACCCAGTGGTAAAGATCCTGCCTGCTAGTGCAGGAGACTCAAGTTTGATCCCTGGGTCAGGAAGATCCCCTGGAGAAGGGAATGGCAATTCACTCCAGTATTCTTGCCTGGAGAATCCCATGGACAGAGGAACCTGGCGGGCTACAGTCCATGGAGTTGGACAAGACTTAGCAACTAAACCGTCACCAGGAGTCAATTTGTGAAAGGCAGTAAAGGTTCTAGGAAACAATGATTATAGAGTTATTTCAGGGTGGATGTATTTTTCTTGACCAAATACAGCATTTCAGATGGGTCTTGAGTTGGTGGGAGAAGCTCTTACCCTCTCTCTCTTTCAGAGTGACATTAAATCAAGGGCCTTAATCAGCAGGATAATACTGTATCAAAAGCAGATGGCAGCTCCGGCTCAGCAGACACCTTGGCCGTCCGCGTGGGAACCAATCTCACATGCCCCATCTGGGTGGAGTGGGGCCACAGCTGTCTGTGTTTTGTCTTGCATGGTTTCCAAAGGCTCATTCTAGCTGTGCATCTCTTAGAGTTGGAGTGGGATTTTCTCTCTACAAAACTGAAACACCCCACACATGCATTTCAGGGCTCTTCTTGCTCTGAAAGCAGACACTGTGTCACTAAGGCTACTTTTCTGGATTTGAGAAGAAGGCAAGTCCATGTCTGGGGTCCCTGAGGATGATCTCTACTGTCAGGAAATTCTGGAAAAGCCCAGATTCCCATTATAGGAACATTCATGTATATTGCTATTTCTCTACTCTACCCCAGTAGAATATTGGGCACCTACTGATCCGGGGGTTCATCTTTCAGTGACATATCTTTTTGCCTTTTCATACTGTTCATGGGATTCTCAAGGCAAGAAATACTGAAGTGGTTTGCCATTCCCTTCTCCAGTGGGCCACGTTTTGTTCAAAGAGTCAGACATAACTTAGCGACTGAACAACAACATGGATATTGCACCAAACCCTAGCATGCAAGGAGGAGATTTTTAGCCTTTGACTTACACGAGAAATGACTAATGGTGAAAATACAACTTCCCAAGCTTGTGATTAGTTTACAAAATAAATACTCTTTCCTCTGCCCAAAATGCTACATCTACTTGCATATGTACTTTAATTCTCCATTTCCCCAGGAAGTTTTCTCTGCTGGCTCACAAAAAGCTTAGCACCACTCCTAGTTCACCCTTATAAATATCCACATTCGTCTACAGGTTCGTTATCTGTTTACAACTTTCTCCCCAGTAAGACTGGGGTCTCCTCACATACCACAGTAGGAAAACACCTTCCCCTCCATAGACCAAGTGGAGTCAGCATTTAATTTCAATATAACCTACATGTGTACTTTTGGTCTTTTTTTTTCATGCCTTTAATTATATTTTTAACATTTCTTCTTTTTCATTTCATTTGCTCTTAATGTCTCAACCACAGTATAGAAAGTCAGGATTTGAGATGCAGCTGGTCGTTTTGTTCTGTCCCCTTCTTCGTGGTTTTAGAAAAGGATAAGACTTGTAATGGCAGTGACCGCCCCTGCCCCTCACCCCACGAGAAAGTACAAAACTTAATGAAACTTTATAGACAGCTTTTTCCTAAACCATTTTTCGTCTGCTTAGTCCCTCAGTCGTGTCTAACTCTTTTCGACCCCATGAACAGTAGCCCGCCAGGTCCCTCTGTCCATGGGATTCTCCAGGCAAGAATACTGGAGTGGGTTGCCTCCTCCAGGGGGTCTTCCCAACCCAGGGATCGAACCCAGGTCTCCCACATTGCAGACAGACTCTTTACCATTTCAGCTACCAGGGAAGTCACAAACCATTTAAAAATCCAAATTTAGCAAAATGTACCACCCGGCTCAATACTTCTAGGTCTGCTTTGAAAGATAATTGACATGGTTTAAATCAACTGGAAATTAGAAGTGCAAGATTTATTCAAAGAGACCTTAAGAGACCCAGCCCAAGTCACTTATTTGTCAATGAGAACACCAAGCCCGAAAAAGCCTGGGAGAGTCTGCCCTGTCCCGTCACAAACCCTGAGAATCCACTGCTGTTTCTGTAGTGAGACCACGTGCTGCCCAGAACAAGATCTATCTGTGGTTGTTTTGTTTTGTTTTACAATTGGGAAGATTGCCTTAGGTTTTTTATATGCTTAAACATATTCATGATAGAAATAAACTCGAATTTTAGAGGGAGGAGGAATATTAGCAGCTACTCAAGCGGAAGATATAGGAAAAGATGGGTCAAAGTGATTTCTCTTGGTAACAAGTGCTTTGAGATTTTTAACCTTCTATTTTTATGTGATATATTGAAATATTTTGACACTGAGTATAGTATGGCTATTTAACAAACATTTTAATTAATTTTTAAATTTATTTTTAGTTGAAAGATAATTGCTTTACAATATTGGTTTGATTTCTGACATACAGCAACATGAATTAGACATAGGTGTACTTATGTCCCCTCCCTCTTGAACCTCCCTCCCACCTCCCACCCTTTTCTACCCCTTTAGGTTGTTACAGAGCCCCAGTTTGAGTTCCCTGAGTAACACAGCAAATTTCCATTGGCTATCTATTTTATATATGGTAGCATGTATGCATATTTTACTGTTAACTATTTTGGCTGTCCTAAGCTGCCAACAGTTTTTTTTCCCCATAATGAGTAAGCTTCATGTTAACATTAACTGTACAACATGGGCGACGTACTTGGAAAAAGTGCTGATGCCTGCATTTAAACCCTCCGCACACCAGGCTCTCCTGGTCCTGCTGTCATTCTGCTGACCAACACCTGTACAAAACCAAAGTGAGCAATTGAAAGACATAGATCACTGGTGGGTGGTACGACAGTAACTCCCACCTCTTATAAATCCCCATCTCAATCAAGTGTCAACTCATTTCCCATGTCCTCGACATGAATGCTCACATAGTATGATACGCCATTGAAAGTTCCCATTGACCACTATTTTACAGTCTCTGCCTTAGACATATTTTTCAACAACTGGGGACCTCAGGGTTTGGGGAGAAGAGAAGAGAAAGGTGGAATAAACAAATTAAAAAGGATAGCAACTTTAAAAAATATAGAAGGAATGATACATGAACTAAATCTTCTTTTTCCATTCCTCTATTGATAGACATTAGGGTTGCTTCCATATTTTAGCTACTGTAAATTGTGCTGCAATGAACATCAGGGTGCCTGTATCTTTTTGAACTCTGGTTTTCTTTGGGTATATGCCTAGGAGTTATATATAATGGAATAGTGCAGTCATGAAAAAGAACAAAGTAATGCCATTTGAAACAACATAGATGGACCTAGAGATTGTCATACTAAGTGAAGCAATTCAGACAGAAACAGAAAGACAAATATCTGATATTGCTTATATGTGGAATCTAAAAACAAGGTGTAAGTGAGCTTATTTACAAAATAGAAGATGAGTCACAGATGTAGAAAACAGACTGATGGTTACCAGGAGGAAAAGGGGGAGGGATAAACTGGGATACTGGGATTGACATGTGTGCACTATGTCTATTATTTCCTATTAGTTATTTACAGATAAATAACTAATGAGTGCCTACTGTGTAGCACAGGGAACTCAACTCAGTTCTCTGCATGACTTGTATGGGAAAATAATCTTAAAAATAGTGGATGTATGTATATGGATAACTGATTCACTCTGTTGTACACCTGAAGCTAATACAACATTGTAAATCAACTAGACTCCAGTAGAAATTTAACACATGTATTCCAAGGAATGAAAGGAATAAGTGATCAAAGTGTCAACCTTTTTACTGATGAAAGCCAAATTGAAGAATGGACTTAAGTGAGCAGGAATAACAGGTGTCATAACCTTGAACCCCAGAAATGGATATATCCACTCGCTCCAGGCATCATGTAGCAGCTCTCGTTCTGCCATGTGTGTCCCCTCCCTGGAGCGCGTGCTACCAGCCCAGCACAATAGAGGTACATGTGCTAGAGGAAGGGGAGGGGTGGGGCTGAGCCACACAAGCTTGTCGCTTCCCCCAAGCTCAGTCATCAGATAAGTCACACCACTTTCCCTGTGGGGAGAGGCAGGAGGCTAAGATTCTTAAGAAACTTCCCTCCTTTTGGAAACCATTTGACTGGGACATATAGATGAAAGAGGAGAGATGTTGGAGGACAGATGGAACAAAAAGTGGTCACTGAACTGAGAAGGCATTTCGAGACCAAAAAATGATGCAGGAGGCTCCGTGTAATCAGTGGATCCCTTGATTACAGGGTAACTTACTCACAGGGTGGGACTGGGCAGAAAATGATCTGGAAGCATTCACACTGACTATGGCCACTGGAATGATTTGATGGTTAACCTGGAGTGTGGGGTGCTTGGAAATACGGCCCATATTCCCAAGTCAAGATTTATGAGTGAGTAATAGCTTCCCAGGTGGTGCAGTGGAAAGAATCCACCTGCCAATATGAGAGATATGGGTTTGATCCCTGGGTCAGGGAGATCCCCTGGAGGAGGAAATAGCCGCCCAGTCCAGTATTCTTGCCTGGAGAATCCCTTGGACAGAGCAACCTGACAAGCTACAGTTTTATGGTTTGGAAAGAGACAAAGATAAGTATACACGTTATTATGAGACAAGTGCTCGGGCCTGGTGCACTGGGAAGACCCAGAGGAATCAGGTGGAGAGGGAGGTGGGAGGGGGGATTGGGATGGGGAATACATGTAACTCCATGGCTGATTCATGTCAGTGTACGACAAAACCCACTAAAATGTTGTGAAGTAATTAGCCTCCAACTAATAAAAAAAAAAAAAAGTTCCATATAATATGGGAAAGAACCACAAAAAAAGATGTATGCGTTGTGCTGAGGACTTCAGGCGTGTAATAGAAAGAGAGAGAGAAAAAAGAACAGAGAGCTTGCATGGGTGATATGTGGAATGAATGTGGTTTTGAGCTGATTATTAAAGGAGGGGTATATTTTTCTTTTTCTTTTTTTAAAAAAATTTATTATTGGCATATAATTGCTTTACAATTTTATGTTAGTTTCTACCATACAACAAAGTGAATCAGCTATATATATATACAAATATCCTGCCCCTGTACAGCCTCCCTTCCTCACCCCATCCCACCCCTCTAGGTCATCACAGAGCACCAAGCTAAGCTCCCTGAACTTTACAGCAGCTTCCCACTAGCTAGCTATTTTACATGGTAGTGTCTATTTGTCAGTGCTGTTCTCCCAATTCATCCCACCCTCCCCTTCCTTTTCAAATGAAAAGGAATAAGTCATTTTACTTGGAGAAATAAGCCTCAGAAATGACACAAAGCTTATTCGTGGGGTGGTCCCTTCTGGCTAAAGTCTGGAATATGCTGGAATTTAGGTCCTGGATGCAACAGAAGGGGCTTGAGTCCTCAACTAAGAAATCCTGCTTGCTTGAGTCCTCTTGAGAGTAGTTTTCTACTTTTACCTGCTCAGAAACACTGTAGGTGTTCAAAGATGTGGTTGTAAGTGGTCTTTGGGACTTAACCAAGGAGTTGATTAAAAGAGTTTAGAAATCATACCTACCATTTCGTTCCAGAAATTAGGTCACTCTCCTGAGAATTTCAGGATATCGGTATTCACCCAGAATCCCAGGAACACCTTGGAGCAAATGGGTTAAAGGGCTCAGGCTGTGTCCCTGAGCTTGCGTTTACTAGCTGGGTCAACCCCGGGGTGGGGCGAGCCATGTAGGAAGTTGAATCAGGAACCGCTCCTCCAGTTCCAATTGGCTTGTGACCCATGCTGGATTTCTTACTGCTTTTATAAATCACTGTTCGCTGTAACTATTTCTAGACGAAAAATAAAATAAAAATTATAAAACTCTTTTTTCTTTCAGTGAAGAAAAAGAAGCCTAAACTATTAAATAAATTTGATAAGACTATTAAAGCTGAGCTTGATGCTGCAGAAAAACTCCGTAAAAGGGTAGGTCGATGGTCTATGTTTCATAGAAAAGTGTGATGGTTTCGTTGTTAAATAAACTCAGGCGTTACCCTTGGTTTGTTTTTGAAAAACACTGCAAGAGAAACAACCTTTGAATAGCGTGGATTTTTCCCCAGGCACAGTAGCGTTCCACATGGAATGAATCAAATGAAAAGAAAAACTGCAGCAGTAATGGCCAGATAGAAACAGAACTTCACCTTCAGGCCAACCAGTTGGAGAGTCAGCCCCTTCCATCACCATCTAGTTGTGTGGCTTTGGGGAAATCACTCGGTCATTCTGAATCTCCATTTCCTTGTGTTAAAAAATGAGAATAATAGGTACTTACTTCTTCCTTGATTTTTTATAAAGATCCAATGAGATAAGCAAATAGTTGAGGAAAAAGTGGAAGCAGTGACAGATTTTATTTTCTTGGGCTCCAGAATCACTGTGGATGGTGACTACAGCCACAAAATTAAAAGACACTTGCTCTTTTGGAAGAAAAGCTATGACAAACCTAGATAGCGTATTACAATGCAGAGACATCACTTTGCTGACAAAAGTCCATCTAGTCAAACCTATGGTTTTTCCAGTAGTCATGTACAGATGTGAGAGTTGGACCATAAGAAGGCCAAGGGCCAAAGAATTGATGCTTCTGAATTGGTTCTGGAGAAGACTCTTGAGAGTCCTTTGGATTGCAAGGAGATCAAACCAGTCAATCCTAAAGGAAATTAACCATGACTATTCATTGGAAGGACTGATGCTTTAGCTCCAATACTTTGGCCACCTGATGGGAAGAACTGACTCATTGGGAAAGATCCCAAAGCTGAGAAAGACTGAGGGCGGGAGAAGGGGATGACAGTGGATGAGATGGTTGGGTGGCATCACTGACTCAATGGACATGCGTTTGAGGAAGCTCTGGGAGATGGTGATGGACAGTGAAGCCTGGTGTGCTGCAGTCCATGGGGTCACAAAAAAATCAGACACAACTTAGTGACTATACAATGAACAATGAGATAAGAAATTTTTTTAAAAACCATCAGTACTGCCAAGCAGCATACAAGTAAGGGTTTTCGTTTTAAAGCACCTTGATGCAATAATAATAATAAGTTAATCTAATACTTAGGATAATTACTATTAGGTGAAATGATTTTAGATTTAAGATTCTTCTCACTTTGGGTTAAACTCACATAGCTCTAATTCCCAGGGTGACTATTTTATGTTTTGCTTTGTCATCAGTTAATTCAAAACCTTATTTGCATTTGTTCCTGGATATCGCAGTTTTTGTAAACAGGGAATTAACAGAAGATTGAAGTTATCTGTTCTCCCAACTCAGTCATATTCATCTAATTACCATGCCCAATATTTATTATAATGTTTTTAATGACATCTTCACTTAATCATCTGTAGGCTCACCTTGTTTTATCGTGCTTCACTTTCTTGTTCTTTGTGGATATTGCACTTTTTTTTTCCCCCAAATTAAAGGTTTTTGGCAGCCCTGTGTCAAAACAGGCCTATCAGTGACATCTTTCCAACCTCATTTGCTCACTTCATGTCTCTCTGTCACATTTTGGTAATTCTCAAAATAATTTCAAACTCTCTCCCAGCCAAAAGATTATGACTCGGTGAAGGCTCAGATGATGATCAAAATTTTTTAGCAATAAAGTATTTTTAATTAAGGTTTGTGCATTGCTTTTAAGACATTAATGTTCTTGCATACTTAATAGACCATGGTGTGATGTAAAGTTCAAGTCGCCCAGTTGTGTCCAGCTCTTTGTGACCCCATGGACTATATAGCCTGCCAGGCTCCTCTGTCCATGGAGTTCTCCAGACCAGAATACTGAAGGAGGTAGCCATTCCCTTCTCCAAGAGATCTTCCCAACCCAGGGATTGAACCCAGGTCTCCCATATTGCAGGCAGATTATTTACCATCTGAACCACTAGGAAAGCCTGGTGTGATATAAACATAATCTTTAAATGTAATGGAAAGCAAGATATTCATGGGGACTTGCTTTATTGCAGTGTTTGCTTTATTGTGATGATTTGGAACCAAACCCGCAAGATCTCTGAGGTTTGCCTCTACTTCTCTCTTGTGAAAATTTCTGTCTTGGTTCTGTACTTGAATTTATACCTGGTGTAATACCATTGGGTTTCCTGTAATGTGGTTTTTAATCAGTAGACATTGAGACATTGACTGCAAAAAAAAAAAGTAATACAGGATTGTCATAGTTAAAAAACAACAATAAAAACATCCAAGTTAGGCACTGAAGTGGGACAGAAGTGTGCTTCCCACACATCTTTTGGAAAAGTCCCAAACAAGCATGAAGATGTCTGTAACTAGCAAATGGCAAGGTTCCCAAACCGAAGCCTGGCTCACCCTTAGCAGCAGCCGATACAAATACAGTGATTCCAGAGAATATTACAGCCCAAGTCTTTGTTCCCTAAATTAACACTGGATGATTTCTGTGTCTATCTCATTTAACTTTGTAAAATGAGGCCATCTATTCTTTGTTGAAATTTTGCATTTCTTACTAGGAATGAGGCAGGAATCTTCTTTTCCTATCACCCTGTTTGGCATTCTCCACTTTCTCTGTGCTATATATCCTTAGTGAAAAATAAGCGGGGGGTAACCTATTTCACAGGTGATTTTAGGGATAAAGAATAAATGAACAGCTTTAGAGAAGGATTTTTATGTAATGATAATGAATGGTAGAGAAGTTATCAAGGGACAGGTAAGTCAGTGAAACATAAAAGTGCTGGAACAATTCATGGGGTGTTCTCCTCTGGCCCTTGCTTATTTGCAGAAATTATGATGCTAACCTCAAGAAACACCGTGGGTCTGTAACAGGGTAAATAAAAGAGGAAGAAGTGCCTACTGAGGCAATTCTTGCTTCTGAAACAACAGGGAGCCGTGTTATGAACTGAATCGTCAGGGGAATTAAGTTTTTTAGCGTTGTTTTTATAGCTGGTGTTTTCAAATAATGCAACAGACTCCCCTGGGATCACTGTGGCCCTGAGGCATCCTCGGGTCAGAAGAGGCCCAGTCTCAGGCCACACCCTTGTTTCAGATACCATGTGACATGAATGTGTGAGGTCACTTTCTATTTCCTCCAAAAATGCACAAATCATTTTTCAGTCACTGATTTTTAAAAATAAAATGTGTTGTTTAAAACTCCTCCTTATGCCCCAGAAAAAGGATTGGAAATGACAGACTGAAATATTCATTCATTTGTTGGAATCATAAAAAATGGAAAGGAGGGAAAGCTTAATAAAGCCAAAAGTTCAACACATGAAAAGTTCACACTGGAGGCTCTAAATGGGGCTAGGAATGATGTCAACTGTGGGCTGAGTAAGGCAGGGGCATGGATCACACCATCAGATGAATAGTGGTCCTCAGAAGAGCTGCTCTGTGTCAAGTCCAGACAGAGTGTCCTGCTGTAGATCTGCATCAAGGATCCAGTGATGGATGGCTCAGCCTCCTCCCTAACGTTGCACCCACTGATGATTTTGGTTTTTTAATTTATTTATTTTGATTGAAGTATAGTTGATTTACAATATTACTTTGGTTTTGTGTATACAGCAAAGTTTTTTAGTTATGCATGTGTGCTCAGTCATGTCCCCCTCTCTGCGACCCCATGGACTGCAGCCCGCCAGACTCCTCTGTTCATGGGATTCTCCAGACAAGAAAACTGGGGTGGGTTGCCATTTCCTCCTCCAGAGGATTTTCTCAACCCAGGTATCAAATCCGTGTCTCCTGTGCCTCTTGCATTAGCAGGCGTATTCTTTACCAATGTGCCATTTGGGAAGCCCGTTTCAGTTGTAAATACATACATATCTATCTTTTTCAGATTCTTTTCCCTTATAGTTATTATAAAATATTGAGCATAGTTCCCTGTGCTGTACAGTAGGGCCTCATCAACTCTTTTCTTTTAGAAGATTCCAGTGAGTCAATGGAGAAGTAATTAAGAGAAATAGAAAATCTCAATGAATCCACCCCAGGGATGAATTCTAAACTTAATGAATACAATTTAGGGAGAAACAGAATTTTTGTATATCTTCAACATGTATCTTCCAAAATATTCATTAATTGCAAAACAAAAACTAGTAAATTTATAGTACACCCATGGATCTTAAGTGACTTCTATGGGCTGAGTCTTAGTGTCCTGCAAGGCAGCCCACTGGCCTTATGCCAAAACAGAGGCTGGGGGTGGGGTGACAGGGGCAAGTACCTGTCTCTCCAGTGAATGGTCTTGGTCCTAGGATCATATATAAGCTGTGTTGAATAACAGGTGATTTTTAGGCAAGTCTTCATGAGCATTCTGTCTTATAGTTAAGTTGATTAAGAATTGTGCAATGGTGTCAGAAGCTTTATTCTCCAGTAAGAACCTGGGGAAGGGAAATTTTTTTCAGACTAACAGCAAACACATTTACTTTGCCCGACAGCTGAGGGGAGGGCAGGGCTGATGGTCCCTTGGGAAAGGAATGGAGCATCTGTGTGAAGGGATCTAGAGATGCCTAGAACAGAGCCAGTGTGTTCCATTATTTATATAACCTTGATGGCCAACTAAGGGAGTGTTAGCTGGAAAAATACTTAAGCAGGCTTGTTATGAATATTGTTAATCCTATGCTTTAAATCTGGAGATGGTGCATTTAGCATGATTTTCACAAAAATAGCTCCCAGATTTGCAATTTAAGTTGTGTAGGGCATGTGATAGACTGAAAATTGTCCCCCCTGCCCACCCCTCAAAAATATCCATGTCCTAATCTCTTGAATCTGTAAATGTTACTGTGTTTGGAGAAAGGGTCTTTGCAGATAGGATTAAAGGGTCTAAGACGGGATTATCCTGTGTTATCTAGTTGGACCCTAAATTCACTCCCATGTTTCCATATAAGAGAGAGGCAGAGGGAAACCTGATATAGACAGAACAGAAGACACACAGAGAGAAGACAAAGTGGAGATGGGAGTGGTGTGTCCACCAGTGAAGAAATGCTGTCCCTGGTGGTCCAGTGACTAAAGACTCCACACTTCCAGTGCAAGGGGCCTGAGTTCAATCCCTGGTCAGGTCCCACATGCCGCAACTAAAAATCCTGCATGCCACAATGAAGATCAAAGATCCCACATGCTGCAGCTAAGACCCCACACAGCTACATAGATAAATACGTATTTTAAAAGAAAAGAAATGCTGTCAGGAGGCAGGAACAGATTCTCCCTTACAGCCTCTGGATGAAGAATGGCCCTGCCCACATCTGGATTCCAGTCCATTCTCCAGACAGTGAAAGAATGAATTTCTGTTGTTTTAAGTCACCGAGTTTGTGGGCGTTTGTTACAGTGGCCACAGAAAACTCATCCAAGGTAGTTAGAAGAAAGTTACTCAGAAAAGGATATTTATTTTGAATTCTTCATCCCTTAAAATCATTCATGGAAGAAATAAAATAGTGGTTTTAGAAGTTGTTATCCAAAACACACAGAGTATTCTTAAAATTCAATGATAAAAAATAAGCAACACGATTTTTAAAACGGGCCAAAGACCTTTGATGACAATTCACCCAAGAAGATATTCAGATGGCAGATGAGCGTATGAAAAGATGCTTCACCTCATACGTTATGGAATGCAATCTAAAACAAGATGATTCTAGTACTACACCTTTAGAAAGACCACTATCACTGGATCACTAACAACACTGCATGCTGATGACCATGTGTAGCCCTGGAAACCCTCATAGTACAGCTACCTCGAAAGAGAGTTTGATGGTTTCATACAAAACTAAGCATACTCTTGGCATACAATCTAGAAATCTCATTCCTTGGTACTTATCCAAAGGAGTTGAAAATTTATGTCCTCCTAAAAACCTGCACGTAGATATTTATAGCAACTTTCAATAATTGCCAAAACTTGAAAGCAACCAAGATGTCCTTCAGTAAGTGATCAAATAGATAACTGTGATACATCTAGACAATGAAATCTGATTCAGCACTAAAAAGAAATATCTATCAAGCCAAGATAATTGTTGTTGTTGTTCAGTTGCTCAGTTGGATCTGACTCTTTGTGACCCCACGGACTGCAGCACACCAGGCTTCACTCTCCATCACCATCTCCCAGAGCTTCCTCAAACTCATGTCCATTGAGTCAGTGACACCATCCAACCACCTTGTCCTCTGTCGTCCCCTTCTCCTCCTGCCTTCAATCTTTCCCAGCATCAGGGTCTTTTCCAGTGATTCGGCTCTTCGCATTAGGTGGCCAAAGTATTGGAGCTTCAGCTTCAGCATCAGTCCTTCCAATGAATATTCAGGACTGATTTCCTTTAGGATTGATTGATTTCATTTCATTGAAAAGATAGGGATGAAAAGATAAAGAGGAAGCTTAAATGCATATTACTAAGTGAAAGAAGCTAATCTGAATAGGCTACATACTATTTGATTCAAACTATATGACTTTCTGAAAAAGCAAAACTATGGAAACAGTAAAAATGTTGGATACCTGTCATTATACATTTGTCCAAATCCATAGAATATACAACGCTAGGAGTGAACCCAAATGTAAATTACGGACCTTGTGTGATTTTCATGTGTCATTGAAGGCTCATCAATTGCAACAAATGTCCCACTGTTCTGAGTCAGGATATGGGTTATGGAGGAGTCAGGGCATTAGTAGGGGTAGGGGGTACATGGGAGATCTCTATACTTTCCTCTCAATTTTGCCGCAAACCTGAAACTGTTCTAAAAAAATAAAGCCTTTTAAAAAGTCAATATTGTGAGAGGCATGGCATATTTTAAATAGCCATACAATTATTTCTGACAATTAACTTAGAGAATAAGTTACTGGCTTGATTTATCTCAGCCTTCAAACCCTCATTTTTTTGCATTAACCTGTCCATCAGGTAAGAGACTTACCTGGAACACACTTTGTTCTCCCGTGCTGGCTCTCATATCCTCCCCACACACAATAGTAGTAATAATAGCTAACAAATTTTCAATAGTTTCCATGGTCTCTGCAGCAGCTCTAAGCCCTTTATGGGTGTTGTCAGATTTGATCTTCACAGCAACCCCCAAGGTAGTCAAGTACTCCCGTTGTCCCCATTTCACAGATGAGGTGTATTAAGGCAAAGTCATAAGTAATTTGCCAGAAGTTCCACGTCTCCTAAGTGGTGGAGCCCAGATTCTAGCTAGACCCTCAGCATCACTGATGGACATGTGACAGGAAATAAAAAAATAAAAACAAAACAAACAAAAACCTGCTTCTTCCAGGACTTTAAGGGGCTTTAATATAGATGTTGCCTGGTTCTGTTCGGCCAAGTCATTGAGAAGTAGGTGTCAGTGACAATCGAGTAGTGCTATGTGGTGTGCTGAGCCAACCACATTTCTGGGGTGAACTTTGTTATGAAAACTCACTCGGTGAAGGTAATGGCATCCAAAGCACGGTGAGCTCACATCTACACAAGGAGAGAATGGATTCATGGACAGATGGCCTGAAGGGTCTGGTAAAGTTCAGCTCAGGAACGCTGTCTCCATCTCATGGTTCCAACATCCTGATGTGCTGCCTTCCAGCAGAACATCAGGAGACGTGTGTTTGTCCCCGTGGGTGGACTGAGGCGGGGCAGGGGTGGGGGTGGGACTCCTCACCCCCATGCTGAGACCCTCGGCAAGCTTACCTGTCGCACATCCTCTGCGTCCGTTTCCACAGTGGTGGTCGGAGACCTATCACAGGTGCTCCAACTGGCCTCTTAAGGACCCACATGGGCTTCGGGAGGGGTCTCATGACCTGGGGGCAGTGAGGCACTTAAGCACCAGCTGAGCCTCATCAGCCCTGATGCTCAGTGGGTGACAGTTTCCGAGGCCAGGTGGCCCTCTCATCTCATATGCTTATTCCCCACTGAGACTGCCCTTCTCATAGCAGACGTTCTAGCTGCCAGGAATATTCCTCCCCCAGCTTAAGTCCTATTTAGGACTTTTAAAGATTGCATGTAGGAACTATACATGCAGAGAGAAAATGCCATTTCTTTAACAAAGACTCATAGCCCATCATTAGTCAGGTATCTGCCTTTTAAAAAATAAAGTCTGTTTGTGTTCATTTCTAGTTTTATGTTTCCAATCATGCAGTTAATTATTTAAAATCTTAAGACAGAAGATTGTTAGCTATAAACTCAGAAGGGAGTCTGGAAAATTTTAACAAAATTTACTTGGTGAATATTAAATGACTATATTATGCATTTGAATTTATTCTATGTATGTAATTGCCTCTTCCTAACAGGGAAAAATTGAGGAAGCAGTGAATGCATTTGAAGAACTGGTTCGCAAGTACCCTCAGAGTCCAGGAGCTCGGTATGGGAAAGCACAGGTATGCTGAAGCCCTGATACTTAGGACACTGTTTTGATGTCCTTATGTTCTGTATCATTGGATTTTTTACCACCTGGTATTTGCATTTTGGGCTTCCTTGATGGCTGTGGTAAAGAGTCTGCCTACTAATGCAGGAGACACAGGTTCCATCCCTGGGCCAGGAAGATCCCCTGGAGAAGGAAATGGCAACCCACTCTTGCCTGGAGAGCTCTGTGGACAGAGGAGTCTGGCAGGCTACAGTCCATGGGGCTGCAAAGAGTCTGACACAACTGAGCGACTAACACTACACTATTTGCATTTTATTTTCCCTTCTGACTTGTATACAGAATCAGCTTCTAATGCATATGCATACATTCAAGCAAGAAATACTGTTTTAAATAAGGCAATTAATTATTCCTATTTTGTACTAGTGAATTTCATAACGTATTTTTGCTCCCCCTCCATCTAGTTTCTCTCTGATTTTGAAAAGAAAATAAAGAGTAACACTTTCATCTCTGATTTCCCATCCCCTTCACATTCATTCCATTTGACCCACCACTTAGTTAAATAGAAAGTGGAATGGACTTGGTTCTCTCTGTAGTGTCTGTCAGCTGACTCATTTCTTACCACCTACCTTCTCCCCAGCTCCACCCTCACCTCCCTTTCTCATCAGACTTTCTCCATCTTTCAACTCCTCAATTCATGAAGCTTTTCCATGTCTTGCTGTAGCTGCAGAAGCCCTCCATGGGCCACATACTGTTTTAGGCCCTGGGATTATCACAAAGAACACTCTAGAGGTCTCTGTCCTGTGGAGCTTATATTCCAATGGAAGATATTTTAAGTTTCTTTCTCAGAATTTTTGTAGTGAAAGCCCACGCTATGGCAGGCCCTGTTCTAGGCACTGCAGATGCAGCTATCAACAAAACACAGGGCATTTTCACTGTAATGAAGACAGCACAAGAGACATAGAAGAGAATCTCTTGTTCGCTGCCGGTTACACTGTCAGGAGACAAGAGTAAAGCAGAGCACGGCTATAGGACTTGTGAGGGGGTTAAAATGTTGGATAGGGTGGCCGGAAGATGGCTCATTGAGGCGGTGACGTTTGAGCAAAACCCTAAAGGCCTTTATAGATAAATCTATACTTAAAGAATATTAGAAGTGTTAAATATATTAGGACATCTTACCTGATACTATATACCATAAAGAAAAGAAGATCATAGAGTAAAGAACATGTTATTACAATGTCTTGTTCGTAGGTGGTAGGAGAGTGGCACAGTGATTTAAGACAATCAGGTGATCAGAAAAGGCCTTCCTAGGTGGTGACAAGTGGCTGAAATGTGACAAGGTTGAGGAAGGAGCTGTCCAGGCAGAGGGAACAGGGAATCAGCCTTGACTTGATCCCTGGTGGACAGGAGGAGGGGCGTACTGAGGGAGGTGGCATGGGGTAGGTGGAACCAGGGCCTCATGGGCTGTATTCTTTGTACATTGGAAACACTTGGAGGGTTTGTGCATGGATGTGCCTCTCTGGTTGTTATTTTTTTTTTTTTAAATAAAGATGACTAGTTGCTGGTAGAGAAAGGATTACGGTGGCATGAGTCAGAGCCAGAAAAATAGGAGAGATTGCAGGTGTCCTTAAGATGCTCTGGCTTGGACTGGTCCTGGTCACAGAGGTGGGGCAGTGGACAAGGGCAGGACTGAATCAGACAGTAAAGAATCTGCCTGCAATGCAGGAGACCCAGGTTCAATCCCTGGGTCGGGAAGATTCCCTGGAGAAGGGATAGGCTGCCCACTCCAATATTCTCACCTGGGAAACCCCATGGACAGAAGAGCCTAGCAGGCTACACTCCAAGGACTGCAAAGAGTCAGATACAACTGAGCAGTTTTTAATTTCATAGATGAGTTTGGCGTTTTTGGTTTGCCCGTCTAAGGAGAGGATGGTGCCAGGTACTGACCAGGAAGACTGGAACAGGTTTGGAGAGATGCAAAAATCAAAGATCCACTTCTGGTTCCTGTGAAGTTTGTGATGCCTGTTACACGTTCAAGTGCACATTGTCAAGTAGACCATGGGTGTTACTCAGTTTGGAACCCTGGGTAAAATCCAGGGCTGGTGTACAAATGTCACGCAGTAAACCTCCTCCTGCCAGGGGAGGATGAGACTGTCAGCCCTGCTGGGAAATGGCAGATTCTGAGCTGCAGAAATTTTCCAGATTCAGGAGAAGCTGACAACACTTGTTCAGAGGGGGCAGTGCTGTCACTTGTGGGTGACACTCTCACGGAAACTAACACATCTAGAGATAAAACAAGTATGTTTGGCTCTTAACTAAAGGTGACAACCACTCGAAATATAGATGCTTAAATTCTTCCTGTGAGTATGTACATGCTCAATCATTTCAGTCATGTCTGACTTTTTTTTTGACCCTGTGGGCTGTAGCCCACCAGGCTCCTCTGTCCATGGGATTTCCCAGGCAAGAATACTGGAGTGGGTTGCCCTTTCCTCCTTCAGAGAATCTTCCTGACCCAGGGATCAAACATATATCTCCTGCATTGGTAGGTGGATTCATTACCACTGAGCCACCTGGGAAGTCCCAAATTCTCCCTGTTTTCTCCTTAAAAGCTTATTAAACTTATATTAATTCAGCTTTAATAAATTAAATTTGTGAAAATTTAATGCAAAGAAGTTCCTTTTATCCGTGATGCAGTACAGACTAACAACTATATCATATCTATAAACTGATTGGGTCAGCAATCCTCCAAAATTGCTAAATTGAATTGTGAAGCAAGAGAGAATGTGTTTGTTACCTGAAGATGGTGCCTGTTTAAATAAGTGATGTGCTTTGCTACTAGTTCTGGCAGTTGTTTGATTAAGGAAAGCCTGTTAACTCAAGAGAATAATGGGTCAAGTGCTAATTATGGCAAAAATATTTCATGCTTTAGATTTTTCTTTATATGTGATAGTAATTGCAAGTACCAAATGCAGTACTTTTGCACATGACACTCACTGTGTCTATATATACATAAATATATTTATATGTATAAATATATCCTTATTTAACATAGGAATTTGAAATTTATGCCTCAGCATTATATTTTATCTATAAACTATTATACTACAATGTGTTATCAATATTAGCATTAATGTGAAATTTAAGCATGGTAAATTAAATTTTTAAGTTTAAATACATAGGAATTAGTTGTTTGTTTGTTTGTTTGATGTGGACCATTTTTAAATTCTTCATGAACTTGTTACAATATTACTTCCATTTTATGTTTTGGTGTTTTGGCCGTGAGGCATGTGGGATCTTAGTTCCCTGACCAGGGATCAAACCCACACCTCCTGTGTTGGAAGGCGAAGTCTTAACCACTGGACTGTGAGGGAAGTCCCATAGGAGTTTTACAAACGAAAGTTCAACAGAAGACGGATTTTGTAAGGAGGAATACCTGATGACTTTTCATTCTTTGTTAGCAGATTAAACAATGACTTTGGAATGTCCCAACCAATTTTATAAATTCAGCGACATTAAATTACATGGAAACTACAGTATCTATCATTTCTAGGGTAGAATTGATAATGTCTTCTTTTTGGATCACTGTGAAAATCAATTTTGACCAAGTTCCTTGAACATCTGACACAAAATTATGAGCTCGTTTCACTTTATTATCTTCTACAAACCATTAGAGCCTCTCAGGCAGAAAATGCCATGTCTCCTAGGAGGTTGGATTGGGCAGTTAGATTGAATCAACAAAACACTTTGTGATATTAATGTCCTGTGGCAAATGTTCAGTTTCAGGGCAAATTCTTCATCTCCAGATGTTAAACTGATCAAAATCAATCAATGTTGATACTCAAAGCAAAGCCTATCAGTTTTATTTAAGAGACTTTAAAGAACTGCATCACATTTTAATTCTGACATTAAAATTCCAGTGCTGAAAGTTCTAAAATGTTGATACTTCATTAAAATGAAGGACCCTGAAGGATGGAGGAGGGAAAGGAACAAGGCGTGTAGTTGTATCATCTTTCTCTTGTTTCAGATTGAAGTTAGTGAAGACATTTATTCCTCTCTAGATAGAGAACAACGTCTTGATATGCCTTTGTCCTTGAACTAACCTTGAAGAGACCCTCTAGTTCCAGGATCTGTTTGGTAGCTTGAAGAGGCTACCAAATGAAGAAGGTGAAGATGCTGTCAGGAGGGCTCCCTCAGCTCTAGGACTCTGGCATTCTGTGACGTCATTTAGGAAGGATCATGTTTTGAGGCGTTGACTCACCATAGCCAAACTCACAAGAAACTGATGCCTAAACAGAAAAGCCAGTGTGTGAATATACAGAAGGTTATGCAGGCAGGATGACTAGTATGAGTCACTGACATTGGACTTTCTTCCCTGGTAGATAAGTTTGTTCTAAAGGTCATTTGCAGATATGAACAGATCATTCTATACTTTGAAGCTTTTTTTTTCTGTCAAGCCAAGGTGAATTACTCTTTTCCAAAGGGTTAATCTGCTTTGTTTGTTTGCATCTGTCTAGACAGAGTATAGTTGTTGAATGAATGAATGAGCACAGGAATAAACTAATGGAAGAACAGGAACTGTGGACTAGAATTCTGACTATTAATGTTGATATAAAGCAGGGTACACGTTCCATCAGCCAAACATATATTCATCCTGTTTTTATGATAGTCTTTCTCATGTATAGCTTAATAGCTAGCTTTTCTTCATATTATTAAAATGATATGTTATGTTGCCTTCCTTTATTTTTTTTATCCTTGATGAAGAGAAAATTTTAATTTGTCTTGAATTACTTTTAAAGCAGGTCCCAACATCAACTTTTCATAAATATTTTGGGCAACTACACATGCAGCTTGTCCTGGGACGTTTCTCCCTTCCTCTAGTGTGAAGATGATTTGGCTGAGAAGAGAAGGAGCAATGAGATCCTGCGCAGGGCCATCGAGACCTATCAGGAGGCAGCCAGCCTGCCTGACGCCCCCACAGACCTGGTGAAGCTGAGCCTGAAGCGGAGGTCAGACAGACAGCAGTTTCTAGGTGAGATAGAAGAAGAATCATTTCAGTAGCAAGCAGTGTGCTTTTATCTGAAAAAGTCTGAAGGCTGGTGTACTCTTAGAAGAGTTTAGTTACATGGAAGGAAACCTGAGTTTTCTACCTAATTTCAGGCAATTTCTCTGATTGGGTCAGCCTGAAAGAGGAATCTTTCATAACTACAAAGATACAGACATTATTTTTGCTGCTTACCTGCTCCCTACACATTTTAAAGATGAGGCAAATGGAATTCTGTGAGGTTGGATAAATTGCCTAAGGAATCATAGCTAATAAATGAATAGCTAAGTGTTAGTCACTTCAGTCATGTATGACTCTTTGCGACCCCATGGACTGTAGCCCGTCAGGCTCCTCTGTCCATGGGATTTTCCAGGCAAGAATACTGGAGTGGGTTGCCATTTCCTTCTCCAGGGGATCTTTCCAACCCAGGGATCAAACCCATCTCTGCTACATTGCAGGCAGATTCTTTACCTTCTGAGCCACCAGGGAAGCCCAATAAATGAATAGGTCTGGAATCAAAGACTTCTTGTTATGCCAAATTCCTCTTTTCTCTCTGAACTGTAACCATCTGGTCTGTGGTAGCTGAAATCATCAGTGGAATAGTTTTATAGATATAAGAAATGTCAGGAGTTGTAAGCACTCTGTCCAACTGAGGTGAAGAGTGATGACAGTTGACCCCTCTAAATCTTAAACATCCATTGGACAGCCCTTAAAATGAGCTGAAGCTGGGTTTTCATGGTTCGTGTAGGCATGGCATCCTATTGTCCACCAGAGGGTCCCCTAATACCGGATGATGCCTCCTTGGCTCCAGGACTAGGTCATTACTGAGAGACAAAGACAAGCAGAGTCCCTCAGTGCCTCTTCATGTCTCATCCAGGGTGCTAGACCCTGAAATCTATTAGACTTCTTATTTGTCTATTCTGTATTCATAATTTTAAAGTTAATTATAATGTCAAAAATAGCCCAGTAAAACATTTTTTAAATAAGGAATGGGTAACTAAAACTTTCATAAGAGACGATTTGACATAAAGGGTAAATGTTGATGAATTTAGAAAATAAGAATGTCTTTAACATATTTGTAGTCAGTATTATATTCAGTATCTACTTATGGGAGTTGTCTGTGTATGTGAGTGTTCAGTCGTGTCTGACTCTTTTTGTGAAGCCCTCTGTCCATGGGATTTTCCAGGCAAGAATACTGGAGTGGGTTGCCATTTCCTTCTCCAGGGGGTCTTCTCGACCCAGAGATTGAACCGGCATCCCTTGTGTCCCCTTTATTCTTTACCACTAGCGCCACCTGGAAAACCCACTTATGGGAGTTACCGATGCCCTTAGAGCTGCAGGATAAAATCCTAAGAGGGACTTAGCCATCAGTGTACAGAGTCAGAGTAGCTGGTCTTCAGGCTGTGTTGAATAGTCTGATGATTTGTAGTGCCAAGACAAGGGTGGACAGAAGCTATTTTTATTTCTATTGTTTTCTTTTTTTCTTTCCACCAAATCAGGTCACATGAGAGGATCCTTGCTTACTCTTCAGAAATTAGTTCAACTATTCCCTGATGATACTTCCTTAAAGAATGACCTTGGAGTTGGATACCTCTTGATAGGAGACAATGACAGTGCCAAGAAGGTCTATGAAGAGGTAAGTAGGCAGCAATTTGCTATTAACAATTAATCAAAGTCTTTTGAACATGGAGTTCTAATGTTATTTCAAAACTGCCTTTAATACGCCTGATAATTCACTCTCTTTATTTTAAATTAAGTCAAATCCAAGTCTTATTATAGTTAACATATCCTAAATTTTGTTTCGTCACCCTTTTTCTGCTTCATCAGAAGATTTTAAATATTAGCTAACATTTGGTACATCAAAGCCTTCAACCTATAATTGTGATACTTTTTAAACTCATATATATATATTTCAGACCGCAAATAACCTTTCTAAAGTGTTCTTTATGACAGGAAGAGAAACTCAAAAACTCAAGAACTTAAAAACACATTATCTTGTACTTTTTTCAGTTAAACTCCAAACTGGGAGAAACTACAGAATACAAGCCTTTTGGGTATATGGCATAAATTACTCTCCTTTCAGAGGCATTGGCTCTCTGATCCTTGGGTTTTTGTTTGTTTGTTTGTTTTTTTTTTTTTTTGGCTGTGTACAGTGGCACGTGGGATTTTAGTTCCTGGATCAGATACTGAACCCTTGCTGTCCGCAATGGAAGCGCAGATTCTTAACCTACAAGGAGGTCCCAGCAAAGACTGACTTTAAGGTGGTTGCAGAGACCTTGCTCACATCCTTGGCTTTTGGAGACTTTGCTGCACTCTCCCCCTTGTTAGTAACACCATCAATTACCTGAGCTACACGTGGTCCAGCATCTTCCTGCCCCTTGCCTCCCTTCACTCCTCATGCTTATCCCATCACTTAGCACTTACTTATTGAAACCCACAGGCACTGGCTCAGGAGCTGGTGGTTAAGGAAACAACACAGAGAATGCCATCATGGAGTCTGTCTGGTACCAAGTAACTAATCTCTGTTGCTTTTAACACCCTCAGTATCTTTCAAATCCTCTTATTTAACTCAGGCCCCATTGTCTCTAGTGTAAAATAGGATAGATTCACCCCACCCAGCCTTGTTTTTTTAATGCTCTTCATCAACACAAAATGCCAATCTGACCCTCATCCTTGGCTTCAGCTCCTCAGTGGTTCCCACTGCCCATAGCAGTAGTCTTCAGACGTGTTTGATTGTATCCTCTTTCAGTAAAAAATGTTCAAGCAAAAACCTGTGAATTGTATGTTTATGTATACATGTACTAACCTGTGGTGGACATTCTAGAAGGTCCACATTCTAAACTAGGTTTTAAGATGAAATATTTCAGATCCTTTCAAAATTTCATTTAACTGTCAATAATATTTTCACTCTCACTGAAAAATTGATATTTTAATAATGTCCATGTGAAACATTATTTATAAGGATATTTTTAGTCCTGGTAGTGTGTCCTGCCGAATTTGTGCAGAACTAGAAATGTCAGCCAGTTTGTTGTTGCCTATGCTTTATGTGTGTGTGTGTGTATGTGTGTGTGTGTGTGTGTGTGTGTGTGTGCACATGTGTGTGTGTGTATGTGTAAAGAAAGAGAGAATCTCGGTAACATTTTTAGTATTAATCTCAATTTGACTTTTTTAGAAATCCTATAAAGCCATTTGTCATTTTCTGAGAGTTTGCTAATTACAACAGGATAATACAGCTTGCGCATCCGTTATGCGCTGCATGTAAACTGCAGTAAGCGCAGTAGGTGATCATAAAGAATCAAGCTGGGAGGGCAGCCCTGTGGGTCCCTCTGAGTCCTGGTCACCCACCCCTACCCCGTCATAGTAGCAGGTGTGTGAGTGGGATGTGGATCTCATTCATGAAGATAAGAGGAGAGTCCTGGAGCAGCCGTATGCAAAAGTGAAAGTGTTAGTCACTCAGTCGTGTCTGACTCTTTTTGTGTTCCCCATGGATGGTAGCCCAATAGGCTCCTCTGTCCATGTAATTCTCCAGGCAAGATTACTAGAGTGGGTTGCTGTGCCCTCCTCCAGGGGATCTTCCCAACCCAGGGATCTTACCCAGGTCTCCTCCATTGCAAGCAGATTCTTTACCATCTGACCCACCAAAGAAGCCCATAAAACATACATGTAAAGAAATATATGATAACCATTCAGAGTTGACTTTAAATAGAGCTAATTTAAAGCAGTCTTTCCCTGAAAAACACTGAAGTCATAAAATTGATAGAGATTTTGCTGATTTGCATTGTTAGAGCAATGCTTTAATGGTCATTGCCTTTTCATTCATTTCTTCATTCCTAGAGAACATTTTGCGTTGAACAGTTGAGGGGAAATGGGGCCATTTAAGTCTAATGTATTGCACTGAGAAAAAACACTATTGCACTTTAACCTATAGCATCATAATCCAGTCCAAGCACAGCAAAGTTAATTAAACCATTTGTAGAATTCACAGTCCATCGCAATAGCTTTTTTTTTTTTTTTTTTTGAGTTTAGGTTCTGAGCGTGACACCTAATGACGGTTTTGCTAAAGTGCATTATGGCTTTATCCTGAAGGCACAGAACAAGATTGCTGAGAGCATCCCCTATCTAAAGGTAACTCCCTCCCTTCCTCTCTTTCCCTCTTCTGATCCCTTTGAGTCATTTGGACATGACTCAAATTGATTATGTATTGTAGATTGACTGGCAGGCCCTACTGACCCTTTTCAACACCAAAATATGTACCTTCAGACGAAGACATTCACAGGCAGTGTGGACCTTCAGCTTAATCGAGGGTGTCAGAGATAGAAGTGTTATGAGCAGAGATTATTTGGAAAAGATTTTGAAGAAATTCCTAAAACTGCAGTTGTTATTAGTTGATAAAATATTTTAAAATATGGGCAATGCATTAACACAGTATCAACCAGAGACATATGAATACATCTTTTGTTACCCAAACATCATTGACCAGAGATGTTTCAATTTTCACTAGCATGGCAAATTGCCAGCCACAGGCATTAGTTATGGCAAAAATCCCCCAGCAATAATGAATTAATTGTTCCTTTTGCAATTTAATTATACATTGAAACTACTTTGAACAGGTTTCATGGAAACCTACACAAAATGAGGTAACAAATGCAGACTGAGTAAATCCAATCCCCAAAAGTCTGATAGCTTGAAAGATTCAGGATAAAATGTCTTGTCATTTTTTGTTCACATAAAAACGGAATCCTCGTCAGTTCACCAGGATCACATGTGGTGTGGCTCAGGGCTGACCAGCAGAACTTTCTGCCATAAAGGAAATGATCTTTATTTATATTTTCTCATATGGTACCACTAACCACTTGTGACTGTTGAGCATCTAAAATGTAGCTAATATCACTGAGGAACTGAATTTTTTATTTGTAATTTAAATAGTAACACCAGCTGAAAAAGTGAAAGTGAAGGTGTTAGTCGCTCAGTTGCATCCAACTCTTTGCCACCCCATGGACTGTAGCCCGCCAGGCTCTTCTGTCCTGGAGACCAGGCAAGAATACTGGAGTGAGTAGCCATTCGCTTCTCCAGGGGATCTTCCTGACACAGGGATCAAACCTGGGTCTCCCACAGTGCAGGCAGATTCTTTACCATCTGAACCACCAGGGAAGCCTGTAACACTAGCTAGTAGCTACCATATCAGCCAGGTAGCTGATTATGTACCTATGAACTTAAAGTAGTACTTTTATGATCCACTTTTGTGATCTATTTCCTTCATAGGACGTTGGTCAGAGATCCCAAATAGCGACCCACTGATTACAAGTAGCTTGCATGTTCTATTTGGCCGGTATAGTTCTCTTAAGAACAGTTTTAATTGCTTGCCTTAGTTGAAAATCTGGAGGATTTTATATAATCAAGCAAATTTCTGATTTCTCTGGAAAGGTCCCATGTGACCCACATCTCAGCACAGGAGCTGAGCAGTGGTGCCCCTTGAGTGGGCATACAGCCCACCCCCCAGCCTGTCTTGACTGTCACGGAACCTCAGCAACCTGCCAATTCCCTACCATGATCCTGGGGGCACATAGTCTTCTCTGATATAAAATATTCCTCTTAAATTTCCTTTGACATCATAAAGGCCTAACAGTACTCTCCTGGCACGGAGATGAGGAAGTAGAGGGCAGGGTTGGTTAGTTAACGAACGAGGATGTTTACCTGAGCATCTGTCAGTCAAAAACCCAGATCACAGCTCTCCCCTCCTGAGTGATGCTTCTGTTCTGTGCTGCTATCTTCCACCCTTATGTGCATAAAATTTCACCTGAGTAAAAAATAATGGGCTTCTTATGAAGAAGCCTCAAAGATGCAGACTTTTACACATTGAAATATGTTTTATCTTTGAGTTTCTTTTACTTTTCTAAATTCATGCTCTTGCTTTAATATTTCTCTCTTTTTTGTTTTTACTTAAATTTAAATTTCAGTTCTTTTGTGGACAGTGGGGTTAGAAATCAGCTGAGTGTTTTAGGATGGGAGTTGTTTAATAAAATTATATTTTCAAAGATTCCCACTGGCTTTAATCCTATCATGTGTTCTGTAAATGATTTCACTGAAAAGTGAGGACATGTTTGTTTTGAGTGGGAAAAAAGATTACTTGCAGTTTGGTCTCTATCATTTCAAACATCTATGAGCAACTAAACATTTTGGTTCAGGGGAAAAAATCTTCTAGATGATATATGATCAGATCTGGAGAACAAAATAAATGTGATAGAAACTTGGCCAGAGAAATTCTTTGGGAAATTGAAATACAGTTGTTCCCGCAGAGACACTTCACAAAGCATCATATTAACTTAATGGGCTATTCCACTGCTAATTGATGATGAATACTTTGTTACATTGAACTTTATCATCTCCTTTTGGTTTTGCATTGTAAATATTGACCAGTAACCTAATTGCCAAATTGATGCCTTTGAACTGTGTTGCTGGAGAAGACTCCTGAAAGTGTTTTGGACAGCAAGGAGGTCAAACCAGTCAATTTTAAGGGAGATCAACCTTGATGCTGAAGCTGAAGCTCCAATACTTTGACCACCTGATGCAAACAGACGACTCATTGGAAAAAGTCCCTGATGCTGGGAAAGAATGAGAGAAGAAGAAGGGTGTGTCAGATGATGAGATGGCTGGATGGCATCACCGATGCAAAGGACATGAACTTGGGCAAACTCTGGGAGATGAGGGACAGGGAGGCCTGAGATGCTGCAGTCCATGGGGTTGCAAAGAGTCAGACACGACTGGGAGACTGAACAACAACAATATTGAGATGATTTTCTGGTTCTTAGAAAAGATTTAGTAAGTCAATGGATTAGTAAGTCTGGTATCTAATCCTTTCACAAGTACTAACACTGTCCTTTCTACAGGAAGGAATAGAATCTGGGGATCCTGGTACTGACGATGGGAGATTTTATTTTCACCTGGGGGATGCCATGCAGAGAGTTGGAAACAAAGAGGTAATAGTGCATTCATGAGCTTTTTGTTCTCTTTAATAGAAGATAAGGGGGGGTGGGCAATGATTTCTATGAGACAGTTACAACTGAAAAAAAATGTTTTGAGCATAAACTTTTGAACGTGGTTTAAACTTTTTGCAACAGCCTAACAATTCCTACTATAAAGAAATTTTGGGATTTGACTTTTATAATTTCTTTCAATAAGGTTTCTGAATAATCACAAGAGTAGCCTCTAAATTAGTGTGCGTATGTGTGTGTCTGTATGTGTGCATGTGTATGTGTGCCTGTTTGTACGTCTGTGTGTGTATCTATAGAGACAGATATTGCCTTGAAAAAATATTTTTAAATTTATGAAATGAAGAGATATCCTTGCAATTGTTTAAATATCTTTTAAGATATTTTTATAGTTTGCCTGTGCTATGCTTGGTCACTCAACCGTGTCCTACTCTGTGACCCCATGGACTGCCAGGCTCCTTTGTCCATGGGAATCTCCAGGCAAGAATACTGGAGTGAGTTGCCATTTCCTTCTCCAGGGGATCTTCCTAACCTGGGGATTGAACCCAGGTCTCCCACATTGCAAGAGAAATTTTCACCATCTGATCCACCAGGGAAAAATACTGGAGTGAGTAGCCTATCCCTTCTCCAGGGTATCTTCCCGATCCAGGAATCAAACCAGGGTCTCCTGCATTGCAGGATGATTCTTTACCAGCTGACCTACCAGGGAAGCCTAGATTTATGTTATTTTGGGATTTTAAAAGTAGTTATTTTTAGAATGAAGTCTTTATCCAACTTATTCTTAAGCAGACTGAACCTGGTTAATTGTATAATTACTTTCTGAAATATTTAATACCAAGTTTAAGATGAACATCTACAACTATAATAATGACCAGTACTGACACAAAAAAATGTAGCACCTAAAACAAATCACATGTTTTCTTTTATATTATTCCTTTTTTCTGAGTTCAGTGTCAGCTTCTTTAGTAGAGCATTTGGTCATTAATGATGGCGTCATACTATATAAATCCCCAAACTCTCACCATCCACTGTGGTTCACACAACATTGCTAGGCTGTCCGCACCATGCCATGGCCCTACGCTGGGCTCTCTTTAGAGCCAGGGACCCTGGATTTTTGTAACCATGCATTTCATATATATATATATCTCAATAATAAGGTGACATCTGAGGGTAACATAACTTCTGGTTTCTAAAACTAATAAGAACTCAGTACTATTTGGACAATTGAGGCTTCGTTGGAGCAAAGGGTTTTGTAACTGGGTCATTGCCAGCTAAAGAGACGACTCAATTTGGGGTAATAGAAATTTGGATGGCTGACACTGTTTTCTTTATCCTTTTCTGTATATCTGTACCTTTTCCCTCTGACCTACCTGTCAATCAACTGGAATAAAATGAGAAATGCAAGAAGAGAAAGAAGGGAGAAGAAATTGCTGATTAGCAGTCACTTTTGTGTTCCTTCATTTTCTTAAGATGTAAATTCCTGGCACCTCCTTTGAATGAGAAGGATAAGAAAGACTTTGCAACAGTATCTAACACTGGATAAATGTTCCTATCTGATTACTATAAATGTAATCATCACTAATGAATTTACCTTTGAACATCTCATGGTCCAGGGCAAAGACAGATAAAACAGATAAGTCTGTGATTTAGTCTCACATCTTAGATGAAAACAGCCTTCACTTCAAGGGCAAACAATCCACTACTGCACATTGTTAAGAGCTTGCGATTTGAACCTATGGGATTGTGCTTTCAGCTTAATTATCATTAAAATGCAAGGAATAGCACAGTTCTTGAATTTAAAAAGCCCACAGAGAAACAAATAGCCTGTAAAGTGAGGTGAAAGTGTTCCTTGCTCAGTTGTGTCTGACTCTTTTTGACCCCATAGACTGTAGCCCACCAGGTTCCTCTGTCCAGGGAATTCTCCAAGCAAAAATACTGGAATGGGGTGCCATTCCCTCCTCCAGGGGATCTTTCCATCTCAGGGATCAACCCTGAGTCTCTTGCATTGGCAGGCGGATTCTTTACCACTGAGCTACCAGGGAATCTTCATTAATGCATGTATACATATGGAATCTAGAAAAATGGTACTGATGAACCTATTTGCAGGACAGAAATAGAGACACAGACATAGAGAATTGACTTGTGAGTACAGCGGGGGAAAGGAGAAGGTGGGATGAACTGAAAGAGTACCATTGACATAGATACACCACCATGTAGAAAATAGATGGCTAGTGGGAAGTAGCTTGTTTAACAGGGGAAGCCCAGCTCAGTGCTCTGTGATGACCTAGGGGGTGAAATGGGGTGGGCGCTGGGAAGCAGGCTCAAGAAGAAGGGGACGTCTGTATACTTGCAGCTGATTCACGTTGTTGTATAGCAGAATCCAACACAACATTGTAAAGCAACTATACTCCAATTAAAAATTAAAAAATTAAAAATCTGGCTAAATTCACTATGTCCCCTATATAATTGGAGATAATTTTTTTAAAAATTCCTTATATATCATTTCATAGTTTTGTTTCTCTAAGAGTTAAATGGTGGGGAGTAAGGGAGAGGACTTCCTTGGCAGTCCAGTGGTTAAGACTCTGCACTTCCACTTCAGGGGGCATGGGTTCAATCCCTGGTGGGGGAACTAAGACCCTTGGAGCTGAGCAGCTAAAAAAAAAAATTAAATGGCAGAGGTGTATAAGGTCAAGGGCCCTGTTTGATGCTCCAGTACCAACTTTGAGCGTCAGAAAAGCTCTTACAGATACTTGAACATGCCCTGTGAATACAATGTCTTGCCCAGGCACCCAGCATGCTGAGTGTTCAGTGCAGGACTGAAATCTAAGACTTCCAACTCCACTAATTTCCTTCTCACTATTCTAACACTATGTCCTTAATGTGAATTGCTGAAGATTAAAAAAATTAGTAAGAATTTCCAAAAATCATCTGTTGTAATTAATACGGTTGTTCACTTTAACACTGAAAAATTAACTAAATTTAAATTGGACAAAAATGACTGAAATAGTCAATTTAATTTGAAAGGTAAAATGTTGTATTTTTAAAATCAGACTACTGTGAGCCATGTTTAAAGAAATTACTTTATGGTTACCACTTACATGTCTTTCAAGGAAAACATATAAGAGTAATTAATACATATGTTCTTAATTTGAGATATTATTGAGAAAGATAATTACAAAAGAAGATCACTTGTGATAGTTTCTTTTTAAATGATAGACAGAGAGAGAGTGGAATAAGTTGCCAGATGCCCTGGGTGATTGTTCATCATGTTTAGTCTTTTTAAATCTCAGTTTTGGCATTTGTAAAATCGAACTATTTGGAGTTACAGAAAAGAGCAAATGAAAGTACTTGTGCAAAAGCTAGTAGTGAGCTGAAAAGTGTTCCTGAAAATAGGGATGGTTCTGCTAGCACACTCGATTTTTCTAATGAACGAAATTTTGGCCTATGAATTTTTAAAGACTTTTTTAAGAGTTATTATTTCTTACATCTACAGTAAGATGGAGTTTGATGAAAATATTCGTGTATTCTTAATCTGCTTGATAGTAACTGCCTGTTTTCATTGATCAAGATGTGTATTTGAAATCACTCTTCAAAACCAATCATTAGATCAGAATTCAAATCATAAAGGGGGGACCATCAAGCACAATCCTAAAATTGTCTTCCAGTCTAAAGGCGATGGGATGTGCTGGGTGCAGGGCTGTGTGGGGAGGGCCACCAAGAGAGCATATGGTTCAGGCGTCATTTGAAGGGGACGTATGGAGCAGCAGACTGCAGCCAGCTGTCCCCGAAAAGACTAGCTAGTCTTCTTGGAGGCAAGTTGTATCGTGTTACAGCCTACAGCCGCAAATGTTATCCCTTATGGCAGGGATAAAAAATACTTGGAACAAAATTTCCCTTCTTTAAAAAACCTAATGAGGACTATCACTCTATTTATGGCTAACTCAGAATATTATTTTCTTTTGTCTGTTTATTTAATGGAGGGTTTATACTCCATTACCTTGGGGCAGTCTTTTTCTTCATGTGGACAAGGAAAACTGTTCATGTGAAAAGAAGGTGCTCTCCGGGACTTGCCTGGCAGTCCAGCAGTTAGGACACCACACTTCCACTGCAGGGGATGCACAGGTTCAATCCCTGGTCTGGGAACTAAGATCCTGCCTGCCACCAGGCGTGGTAGGGGACGGGGGGAAATCACTGTCCTTTTTAGCATCCCAAATCAGTAAAGGCAGGTATCTGTAAAAAAAAAAAAAAAAAAAAAAAAAAATGGTGAAAATATACTCCTTTCTTTTCAAAGGAAACATAGAATTTAAGAAATGAAAACTAAAATATAAACATAGTTGCCTTTTGTGTCTTCAATGATTTTGCACTGAACAAAGTCCTAGACTCTGCTGAACACTCTTGAGGAGACCAGACTGTGTGCAGTGTGAGTCCTGTGTTCAGAGAGCTTACAGCCTAGGAATGAAAATAAAATGCACACATTTATTTAAAATAATAGTTCCTAATCAAAAACCCAGTCAAAGAACAGTATTTTTGCCAGTGTTTAACGTATTGGGGCACCTAACTAGCCAGCTCTTTATTGATTGTCACAAAGTCGTACCTTGTTTTTAGTGACTTTAGTTGTAAGGTTATTTACAGTAAGACTGCCTCATCTGGAGTTCAACCTTTCTGATTTTCCAGGCATATAGGTGGTACGAGCTGGGGCACCAGCGGGGCCACTTTGCCTCCGTGTGGCAGCGCTCACTGTACAACGTGCAGGGGCTGAAGGCCCAGCCGTGGTGGACCGCCAAGGAGACAGGCTACACCGAGCTAGTGAAGGTGAGTGCTAACTTTGCCAAGTCCTTGACTGTTTCCTCCTCAAAATTCAGAGATGGAGTCTCAAGCAAAGGAATGTCCGGGTGGAGATAGATTTTCTTTCCAGGGGCATATGCAGAAAACAGTGCAAAGCAAATCTTTTCATCCCACCAGACAAGAGTTCAGGTTAGATGGTGAAGAGAGAAATTTGTTGAAGAACAGTTTTCAGAATTTTCAATTTAGGACCCCTTTACACTCTTGAAACTTATTGAGCACCCCAAAGAGTTTTATGTTGGGTGGCTCACAGAACTCAGAACATTTACTTGTGCTTGAAAGTTTATCATAAAGGATATTATCAAGGAAACAGATGAACAGCAGATGAAGAGATACACGAGGTGAGGTGTGGAAGGGGAAGGATCCAAGTGCAGGAACTCCTGTCCTCATGGAACTGGGGTACGCCCCCTCCTGGCCTATGGACAGGCACACCCGCCCACAAGTGCATCAGATCTTGTGGTTCACCAGTGTTTATGGAGCTTAATCTGCAGCACCCATGTCCCTCCCAGTGATGGGTGGAGCTGAAAGTTCCAACCTAGTCACGTCATCTTTTTGGTGACCAGCCCCTTCCTGCGGCCATCTGATGCCCCACACTAAGTCACCTCGTTAGCCTCAATTCAAGTGTGCTCTGTTGGGACTCTTTATGAATGACAGAGTGAGAGAGCGTTAGTCTGTCAGTCATGTCCAACTCTGCAATTCCGTGGACTGAAGCCCACCAGCCTGCTCTGTCCATGGAATTCTCTAGGCAAAAATACTGGAGCAGGTTGTCATTTCCTTCTCTAGGGGATCTTTCCAACCCAGGGATAGAACCCAGGTCTCCTCATTGCAGGGAGATTCTTTACCATCTGAGCCACCAGGGAATGAAAAGGTCACTGCACTTATTCAGGAAATTTCATGGATTTTGAGAGGTTTTGCCAAGAACTGGAGATGAAGACTAGATAAAGTTGAAGCCACCCCCTGAGTTTTGACCACAGGCAGATCTCTTCTAACAACATTTAACAGACACGGCAATTCACTAGACCACATTATCACTAATAATAAAGAGTCCAGTCCATTATCCATCATGTGAAAGTACCTCCCAGGGTGAGACCACGAAGGTTGGCTGACCCCATGAGATCTTGCAGGTTCCACATGTAGGAGTGATCTGGGCAACAAATGGGTACACCCTTTAAGACATCTAATGTCACTGAGCTAATATCTTGTCCCCATGCCCTTGCTGATGGGAATGCAAAGGGGTGCAGCCATTTTGACAGTGGTTGGCAGTTCCTCAAAACATTAAGCATAGAGTTACAGCCTAGCAATTCTACTCCTAGGTGTATACCCAAGAGAAATGCAAATATATATGCTTAATGGAAATATGCACCTAAGTGTTCAGAGGAGGATTATTTAGAGTATAAAAAAGTAGAAATAACCCAAAGGTCCATCTAAATGATGAATGAAAGAGTAAACAAAGTATGATATTTTACTCAATGGCAATAAAAAAGGAAGATGTACCAAGATTTGTGGTACAACATTAATGAACTGCATATGACATGATGCTACCTATTTGCATTGTGTGTGTGTGTCTGTGTGTGTCTGTGTGTGTGAGTCACTCAGTCATGTCTGACTCTTTGCAACCCCACAGATTGTAGCCCACCAGGCTCCTCTGTCCATGGGATTTTTCAGGCAAGAATGCTAGAGTGGATTGCCGTTTTCTTCTCCAGGGGATCTTCCCAACCCAGGGATCAAACCCATGTCTCCTGTGTCTCCTGCATTGCAGGCAGATTCGTTACCTGCTGAGCCATCAGGGAAGCCCCCATATGAACTGTCCAGACACACAAATCAATAGAGAGAGGAAGTAGATTGGTGATAGCCAGGAAGAGGCCCTGAGGGTGAGCGATTGCTCATGCATAAGGAGTTATGGAAATGTTCTAAAATTAGACCATGTTTATGGCTCATGACTCTGAGAATATACTAAAACCCACTGGGTTGTAAAAAGTTAATTGAGCGAATTTTGTGGTATGTGAGTTATGCCTCAATAAACATGTTAGGAAACGGGAAGCTGTGATATATACATTGTAGTTCAAGTATGTTAAAAATAATAAACAGATTTCTGGGGGTTGATGAATACCTAACTTAATTAACCTACATTAAGGTGATACAGTGAGGTTAGAGCATCTGCTCCACAGGCATACTGCCTGGTTTTGTTAGTTTTGTTTCCTATTGAAGTATATTTATAATATTATGTTAGCTTCGAGTATGCAATATAGTGATTCAATACTTTTACAGTTTGTACTCCATTAAGTTATTACAGGATAACGGCTATAATTCCTTATGCTATACAGTATATCCTTGTTGTCTATTTTATACGTAGTGGTTTGTATCTCTTGATGCCATATCCCCATCTTGCCCCTCTTCCTCCCCTCTTCAGAGTGGTAACCATTCGTTTGTTTTCTGCATCTGTGAGTCTGTTTCTGTTTTGTTATATTCATTTCTTTTTTTTTTTTATGTTCCACACATAGGTGATAACATAGAGTATTTATCTTTCTCTGTCTGATTTATTTCACTATGCATAATACTTTCTAGGTCCATCCATGTTGCTGCAAATGTCAGAATTTTTATTCTTTTCTGTGGCTAATATTCCATTTTTACATGTGATGGAATATTATATATATCTACTCCTCTGTGGATGGCAATACAGTGAAGCAGTTTAGAGCATCTCCTCCATAGCCACACTTCCTGGTTTTGAATTTTTGATCTCATTCCCTACTAGCTATGTGACAGTGAACAACACTTCTTCATGCTTCACTTTCATTGTGCAAAGTGCCTGTGGAAATAAACAGTGCTTGTTCCATGGCTGTTTATTTAACAAGTAGGAAGTGCTCCATAAACATTAGTTATTGTGATGATTTATAATTTTAATTTATGTATTAACTTGTTTTCATAGGGAAATATTTTCTAGTTTCTAAGAAACATCAGAGAGCCAATTTTGAAATTTTATATACTATTGAAATAACAACATAACAGCTATCCTATATGAAATCTTATCTGTAATCCATGTGCTGAGCACTTTTGTATATAATATTTCTAACCTTTACTCTTCAAGATGGGTATTATTGTACCCACTTATATTTGAGTAAATAAGGACTAGAGAAATTAAGAAATTTGCCCAAGGTCTTATATTTAATAAGTCAGGACTAGGGGACTTCCTTGGAGGCCCAGTGGCTAAGACTCTATGCTCCCAATGCAGGGGGCATGAGTTTGATCACTGGGCAGGGAAATAGATCCCACATGCTGCAACTAAGAGCTTGCATGGCATACAGTGCAGCCAAAAAAATTAGTCAGAGCTGGGATTGGAACTAAGATCTCCTTATCCTCACATCCCTGCCACTGTACCCTCTAAGTTACTGAGATCTGCTCTTATGTCTCATGTTCTTCTTCTTTTAGCAAATTAAGTCTTTATTTCAAAACTCCATTTCTCTGGGCTTGATTTCAGCCCTGCCTGTTTCAAGCTCCACTTCACTAAGAGGAAAAGAAAAGCCAGTCCTGGGCATTAATCCCAGTTCCGCAGAGGCATAGAATCTCAGTTAGCCTGTGCGTTGTGATTGTAAAGTTAGCTTGACTTTGCAAACTACCTTTATTTGCAGAAATGTTAATATTGTACATGTTATGACTTTAAAAAAAAGAAGTAGTTTCAAGTGACCATTTGCCAGTGATGACTGTGACAAGGCAGAACCTTCTATGTGAGGGAACCCGGGGGCCAAGACCACGTAGTTGACAGACACTTGCTCATCGAGATTCTCTTCCATTTTCAAATCACAGACTTGACTATCATGGATCATGAATCATTACCCAGGCATTCATACCGTAAGGTGGAAACCTTTTAGATGGGATAGCTGCTGTGTTTAGCCAAGATCCTTTTAGAATAATTACCCGGATTCTCACTCTTAGGTAAAGATTAACTGCCATACATTGCATATTTTCATTTAAATTAGTCTCATTGTATGTTCCAGTGAGCTGTAGAGTGCAATTTTGTTGAAGGCACCGGACAATGTTCAACAAAATGTATCATCTGTGTTTTTCCGTTGTGTTGAATTGTCATTGTTCGCCTTATTGTGTAGCTGGCAATTTGGCAGTTCTGTGCACCGGGGGTGTTAAGATGCTGTGTAGCTCTGTGAAAAACACTGAGACAGCCCAGTAGAGTTTTTTCTTTTAGGTATATGTTAATTAAAACTGAGTAATTTTTTGCCCAAATAACAAATATGAAAACCTTAAGTGGCTTGAAAGTATTTAACATAGAAATTGAAACAAAAATGGATTAATGTGTTTCTAGATTATAAATAGAAAAGGGAAAAGAAATCTCTTCCAGTAAGACAATAGCCACCCTACTTAAGAATTTTGCTCCTTTTTTTTTTTAAGATTAACTTTTTGATCTGATTTATTTAGATGTAAACATACATGCATTGAAATCACTATCATAACATGGATAAAGCAATTACAGCCAATAGCAACTGAAAACCATAGTTCAAAATACCCTTTTCTGTTTTATTCCTTGATACCTAATTGTGCATTCATCACTGGAAAAAGAGGAAATTCTTGCATCCTTTTTCTGAGATTTTCAAAGCATCTGCTCTGATGTAAATATATAGCATCATAGATAAGTTTTCCTTCTTCATATTGTAGTTTTCTTACAGTTGGAGAAGTGCCCAGTAAAACCTGCCAGTGGTGTGACACTGTCTAAGAATGATTGATTAAAATGATACTCTTCCTGGCATTCCCTCAGACTATGGCTTTTATTAATTAAGAAGTCCATTGTGTATGAATAATGTCACCTGGACAAAATTAAAAACTTATACTGGAGTACATTAGTGGTTCAACATTTGTATCTGTGTGATTCAATATTTGAAATATTTTCACTGAACTGCTTTTGAAATAAATTGGATTGAGACAGAAGCAAAAGTGTCAGATTTACAGTGAAATTAAGCTGTAAAGTAAGAAGATTATCAATTTTATAGGAAAGTAAGTATCATAGTAAAAAGAAGTTCTGAAAGCAGTTCCTAAAGATTAATATAATGGTTTAATCCTGTTTTTCTAAATCAGACTTTACACTTTTGAATTCCAAAGGTATTTTCACTGAAAATGACAACAAAATGACTGTGGGAGTGCAGAGAATTTACAGAATTTGATGGCTGTGTGGTTTAAAAGGAAACTTCAGAAGCAGATTAGCTTTCCTCTCTACTCTGACTCCTTGGAAAAGTTATTTCACCCACCTGAGACTCAGTTTCTTTCTCTCCAAATGTGAAATAATTGCCTCAGTTTCTCCTCTCCTACAAGGCACAAGAGCAAAACACAACAAAACCCCACCATCAAGGATGTTTCCATGCGGGTTTAAACGTGAGCCCTTACTGAAAGCCAACACTCGACTAAGATTATAGAAGGGCATGTGATGCCAGTTACAGCAACATACCAAAAAGATGGCATATTTGAAATCCTTTAAGGGACCTTTCTGGTGGTCCAGTGGTTAAGTCTTCACCCTTCAGATGCAGCGGGTGCAGGTTCGATCCCTGGTCAGGGAGCAAAGATCCCACATGCCTCAGGGGGGAAAAAAAAAAACACATAGAACAGAAGAAATATTGTAACAAATTCAAGAAAGACTTCAAAAATGATCCACATTTAAAAAAATATTTAAAAGAAATGCTTTGACTTATTTCAAACTAAAAGGTCATTTTCTTTTTCAAAGCAAAATTGATGAGTTTTCAGTATTTTTGTTTTTTGTGTGCATGCATGCTAAGTTGCTTCAGTCGTGTCTGACTCTTTTGTGACCCCATGGATGACAGCCTGCCAGGCTCCTCTGTCCATGGGATTCTCCAGGCAAGAATACTGGAGTGGGTTGCCATGTCCTCCTCCAGGGGATCTTCCCAACCCAGGGATCACACTCACATCTTCTACACAGCAGGTGGATTCTTTACCACTCAGCCACTGGGGAAGCCCCTGCAGTTTTTTACAAATGCCTAAAAATTGGCTTTGTCTCTGATCCTTCTTCCAGTACAGTGTTTGACTTACACTCCAGGGCACTCCATTGCAAGCCACGTCTGGAGGTTAGTACAACATTTACAGTTTTGATCAAGTAGGTCATGATCCATATCTTAACATACATACATACATACTGATTGATGTGTTAAAGATACATGTGCTTGTACACACGATAGATCATGTGCTTATCTGTTTATCAATGGTCTGTTTTATATATAAACAGAATGACTCTCTGTCTGATTTGCAGCCCCTTGAGATTAAGGACTTTGGGGTTTTTACTCCCTCAGGACACAGCTTGGTGCACCATTCCTTGTGAGTAGAGCAGAGATGGGATGACAGAACGTTATTTCCCCTTTTACCGTCTCCTGACTGAGGGCGTTGGCTGGTGTCCCTGCCAGTCTGGACTAGAGCAGAGGACTCTGAGTCCTTGAAGCCCTCGGGCTGGCTGCCTCTCCTGGCAACCTGTACTACCTTTTCTCCTTGCTTCTAGGAGAAGAAACTCTTTTCCTCCCACACTTTAGAGAGAGTGAAGTTCAGTCCTCCAAGACTCTTCTCTTGCCCTGCGCCTGATACTTTATGTCGTCCTTTTCCTTCAGTAAAGAGAATGAGAGACTGAATATACAGAGGGGCAATGGCCAGGCCATTTATACAAATGGAATCAACCCACCATCTGCAGCAAACTGCCAGCGAACCAACCCCTTTTCTATAAGAAATAACCCAGGAGGCCAGCCTACTGCAAACCAGACTGGCAGCAAGCCAGTTTATTATCTCCAGTGACAATCCTGGAAGCTGAACAGTAACTTCTGTGATCATTCTGCCCAAATATCCAGGATTTGATTAATAACTGGCAGCTCTCCTATTTTGTGTCCCCATTTCCAACTTAGCACCAACCAGAGAAAGTCAAATATGCTCCCCTACCCAATCCCTAGTGGCTCAGACAGTAAAGAATCTACCTGCAATGCAGGAGACCAAGGTTCGATCCCTGGGTTGGGAAGATGCCCTAGAGAAGGAAACGGTACCCACTCCAGTATTCTTGCCTGGAGAAATCCATGGACAGGGGAGCTGTGGGGTTGCAAAGAGTCGGACACAACTGAGTGACTAACACAACCAGTCATTAAGGCTTCTCTGGTTGCTCAGTTGTTACAAATCCACCTGCCAAGATTCCCTGAAGAAGGAAATGGCAACCCACTCCAGTGTTCTTGCCTGAGAAATTCTATGGACAGAGGAGCCTGGCGGGCAAAGAATCAGACACGACTTAGAGACTGAACAACCACCAGTCACTAGAGCACTCAGCTTCTGTTAAGCCTGCCTACAGCTTCCCCAGGCCAGCAGCCTCCGATCAGGGCTTCCCTGCCTGAAACCTGCCCTTTTTCACTAGAAGGTTTTCCCGTGTCTCTGCCTAGACACAGGGGATGGTGGCAGACTCCCTTTCTCCAGCAAGCTCTGAATAAACAGACTTTGCTTTTCTCATTTGATTGGTGTTCATTTATTTCCCAATAGGAAATGTCAGATGTTTCCCTTTATTTTTATTTTTGAACTTGAAAAACTGGAGATCTGATTAAAATGCATTAGGAACCAGCACAAGATTGCTTCGTCAATGCTACTAATTTCCCCGGAGATTTTATTAAAATCAGTTTGCTGTGAGAGCATCGCATTTCCTATGGTGTTTGCTTAGATTTCATAACTTCAGCTCAGAACTCAGGGGGCTGCCCCTCTACCCTGCTATATCCTCTCAAAGGCAAAGGACACTGTTACCTATGTCCTTTCATCACGGTGTAAAGTTTAGGCATGTTTTATCCAAGATTTAAGCAAACTGACTTTACCTCTAAAAAATCAGATCTGGAATTCCTAAAATAGTTAACTAACAAACATGTCTTAGACAATTAGGATTAAAAGGGTATACATTTTACTAATGAACTACTGTTATCAATTCATTCTAACTCTGATTTAATGTGGAAACTTGGCCTGGAATAGTCTCGAATCACTTGCCTTCTCTCAGTTTGGAGTCAGGACCTTTCAAGGCACAAACAGCTCTGGGATTTCTGCCAGTGTCTGTGTTTGCCCATAGTTACTTACCTAACCTTGCTTAGGCTTATCTTGTATTATGTTTTGTCCACATGTTAAGCGTGTATCTTTCTGATTTTTTCCATGACTGTGTTTTGTTTTGCTGCCATAGATTTACTGGCATACGGATCCCCTCCCATCTGCTGTCGGCTTTCTCAGCTGGGTCTAGTTTTAACCTGAATCTGCATTAATGTTACACGTTGACTGTGTCCCCTCAAAACTTGTATATTGAATTCCTATTCCCACGAATATGACTGTACTAGGAAATAGGACCTTTAAGGAGATATAGTTAAAATGAGGTCATTAGGGTGAGCCCTAGTCTGATATGACTAGCATCTTTATTAGAAAAGGAAATTTGGACACACAGGAATGTCTGAGAACACAGAAGAAAGACCACGTAAGAACACAGAAAGTAGCCCTCCACAAGCTGGGGAGAGGATTCAAAAGAAACCAAACCTGTTGTTGTTTAGTCGCTAAGTTGTAGCCGAGTCTTTGTGACCCCATGAACTGTAGCAGGCCAGGCTTCCCTGCCCTCCACTGTCTCCTGGAGCTTGCTCAAATTCACGTCCATTGAGTCAGTGATGCCATCCAATCATCTCATCCTCTGTCACCCCCTTCTTCTCCTGCCCTCAATCTTTTCCAGAATCAGGGTCTTTTCCAACAAGTCAGCTTTTCACATCAGGTGGCCAAAGTATTGGAGCTTCAGCTTCAGCATCAGTCCTTCCAATGAATATTCAAAGCTTATTTCCTTTTAAGATTGACTGATTTGAGCTCTTTGCTATCCAAAAGCTTACCTAGAAATTATTCACTGGCTAGAATCCTGTACATAGTCAAGCCTTCGATCAAGTGTAAGAATAACTTCAGATAAATAAAAAAGAGGATGACGAATACCATATGATATCACTTATCTGTGGAATCTAAAAATGACACAAATATATCTATGAAACAGAAACAGACACGGACATAGAGAACAAATTTGTGGTTGTCCATGGGGAGGGAGTTTAGGGGAGGGGAAGATTGCGTTTTGGGGATTAGCAAATGAAAACTATTATATATAGGATGGACGAACAACAAGGTCCTACTGTATAACACAGACAACTATATTCAATATCTTGTGATAACCCATATTGGAAAAGAATATATATATAATGTATAACTGAATCACTTTGCTATACAGAAGAAATTAATGCAACATTGTAAATCAACTGTACAATGAAAATTTTTAAAAAAGTAACCAGATATTTTTAGAAATTCAGTTTTATCTGCAGTGTGTGTCCTTTCTCAGGAACACAGATAATCCTTTATTCAGTTTAGAATTAAGTAATTAGGGAGCCTCATACTGGGCAGAGGTCAAGAGAAGTTCCCTGATGACAATGGTCCAGCGAGCCTAGACACCACCAGAGCAGAGCAAAGCAGATGGCTGCTGTAGGTTATCTTCAGAGAAAGAGCTTATATTTTTGGCAAAAGGTAGCATAGTACCAAGAGATTTTACAGCACACTTTCAGGGCTATAAAGAAGAAGCAGTGTTAAGGGCGTTAGAAAATCAAGCCAAAGAAAAGGAGGCAGAATTTATATATGCTGCATGTGAAACAAAGTATATTTGTTACAACTCAATAAAACTCAAATGGGAGTTTACTCAAATGTGTGAAAGGTTTGTGAAATGAGCTGAATTGCTAGATGGAGAAGAAGAAAAAGAAGACATCAAATTTGTTCCCTTCCCTGGTAGAAAATGAGTGATAAAGTCTAGAATTAATAAATCAAAAGATAGCAATATAAATATATTACTTAGATGAAAGCAGGTAAAGATGAGAAAAAATATTTAAAGCAGTTAGCTGGGGACGGGACTCAAGACTGGGGAAAACTTGAGTAAGAGACTGCTGCTTTCATTATAAAACTTGTAGTAATATTTCACTTTTTAAAAATGTGTATTTCTTAATAGAATGAACATAGCAAGTGAAATAGTGAAGAATTAGTTTGGTTCTCGCTTGCACCTCTGAAGACTTTCTGCAAAAAAATCAGTGTTAGGAGAAGCCTTTAAAAATAAGACTTCATCTAAGTTGATGTTGAAGAAAAAGGTATGCCATCTAAGTGGAGTGAGCAGAATAACTGCAAAAAGAGGAAACTGTCATGCACTGGAAGGAGGGGGAGGATTACGGGAGTGCTGGCTGCACAGGGTGGGATTAATGAGGCTTGAAACTAGGAAGTCCATTTATAGATGAGTGGAGTGCCCAATATAGCTGAGGTTTAACTGAAAGGCAAGTGCTGATGACAGGTTTATGGGGCCACAAAGCATTGTGAAAACAAACAGAGCTCTGTTTGCTAAAGTCTGTGTAGTCAGAGGAAAAAATGTGAATCAGAAGCTGCTGTCTTCTGGGCAACCAACCCTAATACCAACCCTATGAACCTCTCTTTTCAGTTTTACAAAATGAATGAATGTAGGGTCAAGGCAGTAATATTTCAGATGAGAATGTAGGCATGGCCTGCTCTGTGCAAGCCTTCAGGTTCCTATTGGAATTTCCTAAAAAATGGAGTCATTTGCCAAGTCAGAAGACTAATGATACTATTACAGAAAAGATACATTTCTCCTTCTTTTCTCCTCCTCCTTCTCCTTTTCCTTCTCCTTCTTCACTCCCTTACCTCACTCCCCACCTCTTCCTTTGTTCTATGTCTCTCTATGTCCCTCATGCATGCACACAAGAAAAAATTTTATTTGGCCTTTAATTCCTATAACCATTAAATTTTTACAGTGTGGTACCTTGGTTTGTGCTTGAAAATGCCATTCCCAGGACCCATTCCAGATTCCCTCCCCCCATGCCCCAAAAAGAAACTCTCTTTTTGGTGTCTTTCCAAAACTGAAAAACATACCCAATAAGTACAGTCATTAAGCATGCTTGCTTAATCGCTCAGTTGGGTCCAACTCTGCAACCCCATGGACTGTAGCCCTCCAGGCTTCTCCGTCCATGGGATTCTCCAGGCAAGAATACTGGAGTGGCTTGCCATTTCCTTCTCCAGGGGATCTTCCTGACCCAGGGATTGAACATGTCTCTTGTGTCTCCTGCCTTGGCAGGCAAATTCTTTACCACTGAGCCACCTTCAAGCACAATAATTACTTTGCTAGAAAAAGTGGCTCTGTGGGACACGTAGGGGGTCGTGATGGTTCTGTTCTGTGTTGTTCATCAAGTCACCGTGCAGAACTGTGTAATCTCTGGTTAGCCCCGTTTTCCCCAACCATCAGAGTGTATTGTCCCGTTGAGATGTGCCCAATACTCAGTCAGTGGGCACCTTGTTCCACCAGGACCTTGCCCAGTGTGTGTCCTCAACATCACAGTGGGGACCCATGGCCACCCTGCTGCCCCAGAGGGGAGCAGGGGCCCGAGCCCTCTGCGGTCTGACCCCCTCCTTCCACAGATGCCCCAGAGGTGATGGTGGGGGGGACTACAGTGCCAGTATCTGGCACTAGACTGTGAGTGCCTAGACTCAGTCACTGCCCAAGTGTCCTGTCATCCTCAAGACAGCAGTCTCCACAACACCCACAACACAGATCCTTCCAGTTGTCAGATTCTACCTCCAAGTACTGAGCTCTAGAGAGAACATGCTGAGTGGCTGTTTCATGATAAATAAATACAGGAAAAAAGTCAACGTCCATGCAGCATTTGCTCAGCAGATTGAGGAGTCAGTGGTGCTGCTACTGGAGTATTTCCCATTGGGGACCAACTGGGAGACCATGCACCCCTTTGCTCCTTTCAGCCTTGAGTCTGTCATCCAGCACCTCTGTGCAGACAAGAAAAAAAAAAATTTAAGTCACTACTGCTCATGGAAAAGTCTCTCAGCCTAGGGGAACCCTGGAGAGAGGAGGCAGGAGGGGGTGGAATGACACTTCACGTGTAAAAGACAGCCTGCTCTTAAGGAAAATTTTAAAATTTGTATTTAGTGATGTAATCACCTTAACATTTTCCCTAGGGCTTCATGCCCTGTTTTAGGAACAAAAGATCAGCTCTTTCCAAAGATGCCCCTAAAATCAGCTTTCAAAAGAAATGAAAGAAGATTCTAAAATACCAGGAGGGCAGAGAGGAAGAGCCTGACGTACGAGGCACCTACCAATGGCCTCATTTGAAAAGTAATTCCATGTGTTAGAGCAGTAATTCTCCCATCAGTGTGGCAGTTTAACAAGAATCGAACAGATTCATCTCTGGCTTGAACAAGTTAAAATAGCTGCAGGGAGTGTTGGCGATTTAGGTGCATTCAGGATGGGGTGAATGTCTTGGATGGGCTTCCCAGGTGATGCTAGTGGTAAAGAACCTGCCTGACAATGCAGGTAGACTTAAGAGACATGGGTTCAATCCCTGGGTTGGGAAGATTCCCCTGGAGGAGGGCATGGCAACCCACTCCAGTATTCTTGCCTGGAGAATCCCACGGACAGAGGATGGCGGGCTACCATCCATGGAGTCACAAAGAGTCAGACACAGCTTACCGACTCAACACCACCAAATTTAGACGAGAGGGAAATTTTCATTACTTATTAATCAGACAAACAAAAAGCTGAATGTCACTCTAAGGTGTATTACCAGGCATATTTTCAGCCCAGAATCTTCTCTCCAGTCCTTAGAAAGAAACTGGAAGTTAATCCGAGATGAAGGCCTTGCAGCGATGGATAAAACCCAGGGCCTCTTCCTGCCCGAAGATGAGAACCTGAGGGAGAAGGGTGACTGGAGTCAGTTTACGCTGTGGCAGCAAGGTGAGCGCCTGACTTCCTGATCTTTCTGTGACCTGATGGGGAAGGGGGGCCCTTCTGGGAGTGCTTCACGGAGCCTGGGAAACCCAGATGCTCAAATATGATCATTGCTTCTTAAAATGTATGCATACTCATTTATGTGTGTGTGTGTGCATGCACATTCATAGTTTTATATATGCATAAGTTGTATTTGGATATATAATGTGTTCGGGGTTTCCTGGTCTTTCCTGTTACAAAGAGTGGTCCTACTGTATAGATGTAACTGGAAAGCCCACCGTGGGTGCCTTGGAAAGGAGCTTCCCTGGGCCTCCTTTGCCCCTGTCCCGTGGAAACACATCCCAACATGAGAGCTGTTAGGGGTGATGACACACCAGAGGGACAACTCAGTAGAAGCTAGTGTCCGAGCTCCTCAAGAATAGGAACAAGGGGCTTCCCTGGTCGTCTGGTGGCTGAGAATTCACCTGCCAATGCAGGGGAGATGGGTTCGATGATGTCTGGTCCAAGAAGATCCCACATGTTGCAGAGCGACTAAGTCCATTTGCCGCAACTGCTGAAGCCCACCCTCGAGCTTGTGCTCTGCCACAAGACAAGCCACCGCAATGAGAAGCACGCGCTCCGCAACTAGAGAGGAGCCCTCACTCGCCACAGCTAGAGAAAACCCAAGCAGAGCAATGAAGACACAGCGCAGCCAAAAAGAAATTAAAACAAAAAGAATAGGAAGGGGTTCACAGTCAACGTGCCATCCCTGAGCTGAACCCAGGCCCAGGTGCACACCCCACTCTGTGTGTGTCCAGTGAGGTAATGTCAATCTGTCCTCAAAATGAGAAGCACTGAATTTTGTCTTTAAAGCACTCTCCAGCTCTCTTGAAAATTCAGATTAACCTGGGTTAACAGTAGCTGTACAAAAGTAAATTCATTCTGAAGACTAACCAGCACGTGTCTCACACCTTTAGCTGCAGAAAATAAATTAGAGGATGGTAAGCAGTTGGTTTATATTATGGGACAAATAAGCACCATCCTTTATGTCAGTATGCTTTCAGAATACAAAGGTTTACATGTCAGAAAGAACAACTTCAATAATATTTTCAGGGAAATGTCCATAAGAAGAGAGATCACAGGATTTCAAGTGATTCTGTCTGCTTTTTTCCAACAAGACTTTTTTAAGCAGAGCTACAGTAAGGTCAGGCTTCCCTAGTAGCTTAGATGGTAAAGCATCTGACTGCAATGTAGGAGACCCTGGTTCAATCCCTGGGTCCGGAAGATCCCCTGGAGAAGGAGATGGCAACCCACTCCAGTATCCTTGCCTGGAAAATCCCATGGACAAAAGAGCCTGGCAGGCTGTACAGTCCATAGGGTCACAAAAAGTCAGACATGACTGAGTGACTAACACATAGTAAGGTCAATATATGAACAGCATGCTAATTTTTGTCTGTCAGCATCTCACTAAATGAGTCGATTCTGTTGGCCGTAAGCATTTACCAGTTCACCCGATGCCTCCTTTCCATTAACATCTTCATGCTTCATAGAACCTACTGGGCTTTCTAGAATAAGGCTTCAGAATCATACACATCCTGGAGGTAATTTTTGGGAACCATACTCTCTGCTAAAGCCACATGCTTTAATAAGATTGAAATATGCAAAGCATTGTAGGGCATATAAGAACATTAAACAAAAGGAAATAAATAATGGAGACAGTTTGGTTGATGGCAACCAAATTATTTGATTTGATTTTTAAGGTTTGGTTTCAACTGTAGCAAAATACACATAACTTAAAATTTAGCACCTCATCTGTTTTTGAGTATACTTTCAGTACAGTCAAGTATATTCATATTTTGGGGCAACCAATCTCTGGAACTATTTCACCTTGCAAAACTCAGCCCTTAGCAACCACCTTTACACTTTCTGTGTCTATGAATTTGACAACTTTAGACGAAACAATTCATATAAGTGGAATCATACAATATCTGTTAACTTACACATTTTCATGTATTTTTATTATATCTAGTTTTCCATGAATTAGAGTAATTTTTTAAAGTACTCTTTACTTCCTTGTTATCTTTGTTAAATCCTTCTTCCCACTGAATGGAATTTGCATGTTCGTTCTTATTTCTTAAGTTTGACGGAGTGATCTATTATTTCTTTAAAAAAACTCAAGTTACATCTCACCTTCTTTTAATTGTTTTCTAATTTCTGATTTTATATATTTCTTCCTTTTCTTGTCCTTTTGTTATTTATTTTATTGGTTTTTTGGTAACTTTTCAATTGGAGCTTCTTAGAAAATTTATTTTTGTTCCTCTTCATTAATAAAAGCATTTAAGACTATGGACTGATCTCTGGCTTTGATTCAAAGCTGATTCAAAGTTTTAACTACTTTCCTTAAGCTGTAATATGTATTTTCACTTGTATTATTCCGCCCAAAGGACTTCATTTTATCTTGATTTCCATTTTGATCCAAAATAACTTAGAAGTGTTTGTGTGTTCTATACATACCCGTTTTTCAATCAGTTGCAGTCAATTAACTAAAAATTAATTTCTAGTTTTATTTTATGATCATAAAATAGTTTCTCTTTTAGGAAGTTTTATTAAGGTTCTGTGTAGTCTCTTGTTTGTGGTTCCAGTCTTCTTGGAAGAATCCAGTATTTTCTGGAAATAAATGCACAGTTTAAGGACTTTTGATGGCATCCAGTAACAGTTTGCATAGAAGCAGAGTGGCGTCCCTGAAGGAAGATGCCCTGTTGGCCTGGAGACAGAGGGGTCAGGAAAATGTGGGGAGGAAGGCGGCAGGGCTGTTGCTTAGCAATACTGAGAGCTCAGGTCCGGACAAGAGACCCATACGATCTGACTTAGTAGAGACTTAGAGGTTGTCTAGTCTAGTTAGGAAGGGATGCTACTGGATATTTGAAGGCCTGAAGCTGTGTCTCCAAGCTTAGTTTCCATCCATATGTAAGTGGGAATCACAAAAGGTCTCTAAGCAGCCCAGTCAGTTCTGAAGTATATGTTGTTGTTGTTCACTTGCTAAGTTGGGTCCCACTCTTTGCAACCCCATGGACTGCAGCACACTAGGCTCCTCTGTCCTCCACTATCTCCCGGAGTTTGCTCAGATTCATGTCCATTGAGTTGATGATGCCATCCAACCATCTCATCCTCTGCTGGCTCCTTCTCGTTTTGCCTTCAGTCTTTCCCAGCACAAGGGGTTTTTCCAGTGAATCAGCTCTTCTAGTTCACATCAGGTGGCCAGAGTATCAGAGCTTCAGTATTCCCTTTTAAATGATCAGCTTTCTTGAGTTAGAGAAAAAAAGACAGAATCAACAAATATACATAGGAATTTTTCCCCACAGATGCTTTCAAATTGCTATGTGGGTGTAACAGAACATCTGTTTTGTTCATTTATTGCTACAACGATGAACGGTAAAACATACAGCTAGCAAATATGCCACACATGTGCAGTCATTTTGTTTTCCAGAGCCCATGGGAGACAGTGCTACCTGATCCCAAGAGCCTTTCTGGATGAACTCAAGATGAACCTCTGAATTCTTCTCAACACACTGATCAGTTGACAGTGGCTACCTAGATAAGGTAATCTAGGTAGCCACTGTCAACTGATCAGAGTTGTCATGCAAGATGAACCTATTGTCATCCCAGCAGTAGAGCCTAATGAAACTTCAGAGAGCTACAACCCAGGATCTTTAAAAACCACAGCTCCATGAAGTTTGTTGTTCAATCTCTCAGTTGTGTCTGACTCTTTGTGACCGCATGGACTGCAGAAGGCCAGGCTTCCCTGTCCTTCACCATCTCCCGGAGCTTGCTCAAACTCATGTCCATTGAGTTAGTGATGCCATCCAACCATCTAGTCCTCTGTCGTCCCCTTCTCCCCCTGCCTTCAATCTTCATCAGAGTCTTTTCTACTGAGTCAGCTCTTTGCATCAGATGGTCAAAGTATTGGAGTTTCAGCTTTATCATCAGTCCTTCCAATGAATATTCAGGATTGATTTCCTTCAGGATTCACTGGTTTGATCTCCTTGCTGTCTAAGGGACTCTCAAGAGTCTTGTCCAACACCACAGTTCAAAAGCATCAATTCTTCAGCGTTCAGCTTTCTTTATAGTCCAACTCTCATATCCATACGTGACTACTGGAAAAACCATAAGTGAAGTTGCTCAGTCATGTCTGACTCTTTGTGACCCCATGGACGGTAGCCTACCAGGCTCCTCCATCCATAGGATTTTCCAGGCAAGAGTACTGGAGTGGGTTGCCATTTCCTTCTCCAGAGGATCTTCCTGACCCAGGGATCAAACCTGGGTCTTCCACATTGCAGGCAGACACTTTACTATCTGAGATACCTTGACTATATGGACCTTTGTTGGCAAAGTAATGTCTCTGCTCTTTAATATGCATCTAGGTTGGTCATAGCTTTCCTTCCAAGGTGGCTCCATGAATATCCCTCTTACAATGTATTCTTCACGTGTAAATGAAATATTCAATTGGTTTTCTCAGATTTGCATTGGCATTTAGATCTCTTTCTAAGGCTATTTTTCCCCAAAGAAGCAGAGTTTATCACTTCTTGAAAGTTACTTTAAACTGTGTGGCAAATAATAAAATAACAAAACCACACTGTGTTCGGCTGCTGGGCATTTTCTCCTCAGCTGAATGGTTTGTTCTGCACAGCTATCTTCACATCCAAGATGCAATGAAATGGTAAATCATGCTTTAAAGCATAGCCTTTGGAGCCGGAGGATCCTGAGTTGGGGTCCTGGCTGTACCACATGTTACCGTGTAATGTGGGCATGTTCCTGAATCTCTGAGCATCAGATTCCAGCTGAAAAGTGGTGATGAAAATAGTGCCTTAAGTATGGGGTTGTTACTAGGATCAGTGAGTGTTCAAAGGTCTGACAGATAAATGATAGCGATACTAGTTTTTTATCACATAATAATTAGACATTATATAACAGTAATAGGGGCAGTCTTAGGTCACAGTTAAGAACATGGACTCTGGGAGTTAAAATGTCTATCTTTCACAAAAATACATATCGTTTATACTCCTCCATAAAAGCAAATGGCACTGTGCCTTCCTGAGCACATCCTTCCTAAGAAACAGTGATTTTGTAGATGGTGAGAAGTGGTGCATCCACGGTGCTTCAGATTCTACCTACATCTGTCTTCTCGACAGTCACTCAGAGAAACCCCTGTCTCCTAGAGACCTCTTTCCCTCTTCTTTATCAGCGCATAAAGAATGAACTGTAATTGAAAAATTCATTAAATTTCAATGAAAAGTAATGTTTAGGTTATTAGCATATAATCCTGGAAAACGCACTAGGCTATTTTGCTCCCTTAGGGTGGATGGATTAATTTACTGTGGCCGCTATAACAGATTACCATAAATTTAGTGGCTTAAGATAACACAGATGTATCATCTTTACAATTTAGAGGTCAGAAGTGGGTCTCACTGAGCTAAAATCAAAGTATCATCAGAGTGGCTTCTGGAGACTCTGGAATTTCTTCTGGTGGCTCCGGCATCTGGAAGTTACCCACATTCTTTAGCTTGTGGTCCCCTTCCGTCTTCAGAACCAGCAATAGCCGGTCACGTCTTTCTCATTCTGCGTCACTCTGGCCTTGACTCTCTGCTCCTTGTGTATTTAGACCCTGTGATTACACTGGGCCCATCCAGTTCATCCACAATAATCTCCTTTTTTAAAGGTCAGCTGGTTAGTAATCTCATCGTCATGCAACCTTAATTTCCCCTTGCCATGTTACCTAATGTATTTACGACTGACTGGGCTTAGGTTATGATCCTCTTTGGGAGGGGCCATTATTCTGCCTGCCACAGTGGGGAAATAGGCATGTAACACATGCCCTGTCCATTAGACATCTTTAATCAAATGCAGTAGGCCAATGAGTAGAGTATTCTGCTCCTTACTCTGCCAGTCACTATCTATTGCAACAGAATATTGTGTCTTCTTGTGTTTACTCAGCCTCTCATTTTCTGAAATTGATTATTTTGGCTTTCCTTTAATATTTATTTATTTTTTTGGCTGTGCTGAGTCTTAGTTGCAGCACGTGAACTCCTAGTTGCAGCACGTGGGATCTAGTTCCCTGACCAGGGATTGAACCTGGGGCCTCCTGTATTAGGAGCTTGAAGTCTTGCCACTGGACCACCAGGGAAGTCTTAGCCTTCTCATTCTTACAGTGAGGGGGACAATATAGGTTGTATATGGTCAAAACGGGATGAGTTGAAGCTTTACTGTGATTTGTTCCCAACAGTGGTTTTATCATTTATTGTTCTAGGAAGAAAAAATGAAAATGCCTGTAAAGGAGCTCCTAAGACCTGTTCTTTACTAGATAAATTCCCTGAGACAACAGGATGCCGAAGAGGACAGGTACCAAGAATGTTTTCAGTTCTGGGGAGGACACAGTCAGTTATTAAGGGAATAAATGGAAATGCTGATGTTTACGAAGAAATGGTCATTTTCTTTGACCCACTGAATGTCTCTTTTTTTCACTCGCATTTTAAATGAAACAATTTCATGGCCTTGATGACAGCATTGAGGGTGGAAAATGTTCAGTGTTTATAGCTGTGTGGGAAATGGGAGTCCTTATTTTTAGTTCCTTTACAAAGAAACAAGATGAGAACATAAATTCTGAGTGCCGAGATGGCTCTAATCAAAATTGACAGTAATTTTGTACCGTTGCTTTAATTTCGTGGTTCTCCCACACCTTGATAAAGGGATGAACAGGGGGTACGTTTTCTGTGCAGATCAAATATTCCATTATGCACCCGGGAACCCATGTGTGGCCGCACACAGGACCCACGAACTGTAGGCTCCGAATGCACCTGGGCTTGGTGATTCCCAAGGAAGGCTGCAAGATCCGATGCGCCAACGAGACCAGGTATGCTCCCCCCGTCATTTTCTGTCTGTTTCATCACCTCTGACAATGGATGCTCCTTACAGCAAAGCTACCTTCGGGTGGATTATTTCCCTTCCTTTGTGACTGAAATAGACTAGGGTGGGAGGTATTAATCCAACTTCATGAGACTGTGGCATCTCTGTGCTTTCTGTTGATCAGAAAGTGAAAGAAAAAAGTGAACGTGTTGGTTCCTCAGTCGTGTCCGACTCTTTGCGACCCCGTGGATTATAGCCCACCAGGCTCCTCTGTCCATGGGATTCTCCAAGCAAGAATACTGGAGTGGGTTCCCATCCCCTCCTCCAGGGGATCTTCCCAACCCAGGAATCCAACCCAGGTCTCCCGCATTGCAGGCAGATTCTTTATCATCTGAGCCACCAGGGAAGCCCCCTGTTGATCAGAGATACCCCAGTTCTAGGGCTGCCCTCCTTCATCATTTCTCCCCAGATCACTCTCATCTGGTTGATGAGCCGTCTTGCTTCTCTTTCTAGGTGGACAAACCTACATTCAGAGTCAGCTCACCTGTCAGCTTTTCAGAGTCAGCTAAGCCCTACACACATGACACATTGTGTTCATTGCTTTACACTTTAAACTGTTCATCAATACAAAGAGTCTCCTCTCTGAAGCAAACACCTGGTGATATTTGCGTCTTGCTATAGAGGACACAGCTTGGCACAAAGGCTGCCTCTTCAAATCCCAGCTCTGCCAGTTAATCCTGTGTAACCTTGGCCAGTTACTAATCCCCTGCAGCCTCAGGCTCCTTACTTATCAAATTGGCAGTGATGCTATCCACTCTGCAGGATTGTTGTCCAGATTAGACAAATAATGCATACAAGGCACTTAGTCTGGGGACTGTCCTGAGTTGCCAAAGGGTGACTGTTCAGGCCGCTTCTTTTAATGCTTTATGCCTGTCCTGATCCTATATTCTGATCCCCTGGAGTGCCTATCTTTTCACCTGTCCAAAATAAACATACTACCAAGATCCAGTTTCATTGCAGAAAAGGATCCTCTTTGACTTCTTAGAGCAGGTACCCGGTCTGTTGTCAGTGATCTGTTCTCTATCTCCCATTTCTGTGCTGTCCTTACTCGCTCCATCATGTCCAACTCTTTGCGACCCCGTGGACTGTAGCCCGCCAGGCTCCTCTGTCCATCAGGATTCTCCAGGCAAGAATACTAGAGTGGATTGCCATGCCCTCCTCCAGGGGATCTTCACAACCCAGGGATCGAACCCAGGTCTCCCGTATTCCAGACGGATTCTTTACCATCTGGGCCACCAGGGAAGCCTGTTGCTTATCTTCCATTGCTTTTTGTTAATTAGTACATATTAGTCTATGATTATACAGTGGAAGTGAGAAATAGATTTAAGGGACTAGATCTGATAGACAGAGTGCCTGATGAACTATGGACAGAGGTTCATGACATTGTACAGGAGACAGGGAGCAAGACCATCCCCATGGAAAAGAAATGCAAAAAAGCAAAATGGCTGTCTGAGGAGGCCTTACAAATAGCTGTGAAAAGAAAAGAAGCAAAAAGCAAAGGAGAAAAGGAAAGATATTCCCATTTGAATGCAGAGTTCCAAAGAATAGCAAGGAGAGATAAAAAAGCCTTCCTCAGTGATCAATGCAAAAAAATAGAGGAAAAAGAATGCGAAAGACTAGAGATCTCTTCAAGAAAATTAGAGATATCAAGGGAACATTTCATGCAAAGATGGGTTCGATAAAGGACAGAAATGGTATGGACCTAACAGAAGCAGAAGATATTAAGAAGAGGTGGCAAGAATACACAGAAGAACTGTACAAAAAAGATCTTCACAACCCAGATAATCACGATGGTGTGATCACTCACCTAGAGCCAGACATCCTGGACTGTGAAGTCAAGTGGGCCTTAGAAAGCATCACTATGAACAAAGCTAGTGGAGGTGATGGAATTCCAGTTGAGCTTTTTCAAATCCTTTTTTTTTTTTTTTTTGGAGATTTCTTTTTTTTTTTTTTTTTATTGGTTGGAGGCTAATTACTTTACAATATTGTAGTGATTTTTGCCATACATTGACATGAATCAGCCATGGATTTACATGTGTTCCCCATCCCGATCCCCCCTCCCACCTCCCTCCCCATCCCATCCCTCTGGGTCTTCCCAGTGCACCAGCCCTGAGCACTTGTCTTATGCATCCAGCCTGGGCTGGTGATCTGTTTCACCCTTGATAGTATACTTGTTTCAATGCTATTCTCTAAGAACATCCCACCCTCACCTTCTCCCGCAGAGTCCCAAAGTCTGTTCTGTACATCTGTGTCTCTTTTTCTGGTTTGCATATAGGGTTATCCTTACCATCTTTTAAAATTCCATATATATGCATTAGTATACTGTATTGGTCTTTATCTTTCTGGCTTACTTCACTCTGTACAATGGGCTCCAGTTTCATCCATCTCATTAGAATTGATTCAAATGAATTCTTTTTTTAATGGCTGAGTAATATTCCACAGTGTATATGTACCACAGCTTCCTTATCCATTCGTCTGCTGATGGGCATCTAGGTTGCTTCCATGTCCTGGCAATTATAAACAGTGCTGCGATGAACATTGGAGTGCACGTGTCTCTTTCAGATCTAGTTTCCTCGGTGTGTATGCCCAGGAGTGGGATTGCTGGGTCATATGGCACTTCTATGTCCAGTTTTTTAAGGAATCTCCACACTGTTCTCCATAGTGGCTGTACTAGTTTGCATTCCCACCAACAAAAGATGATGCTGTGAAAGTGCTGAACTCAGTATGCCAGCAAATTTGGAAAACTCAGCAGTGGCCACAGGACTGGAAAAGGTCAGTTTTCATTCCAATCCCAAAGAAAGGCAATGCCAAAGAATGCTCAAACTACCACACAATTGCACTCATCTCACACGCTAGTAAAGTAACACTCAAAATTCTCCAAGCCAGGCTTCAGCAATACGTGAACTGGGAACTTCCAGATGTTCAAGCTAGTTTTAGAAAAGGCAGAGGAACCAGAGATCAAATTGCCAACATCTGCTGGATCATCAAAAAAGCAAGGGAGTTCCAGAAAAGCATCTATTTCTCCTTTATTGCCTATGCCAAAGCCTCTGACTATATGGATCACAATAAACTATGGAAAATTCTGAAAGAGATGGGAATACCAGACCACCTGACCTGCCTCTTGAGAAACCTATATGCTGGTCAGGAAGGAACAGTTAGAACTGGACGTGGAACAGCAGAATGGTTCCAAATAGGAAAAGGAGTACGTCAAGGCTGTATATTGTCAGCCTGCTTATTTAACTTATATGCAGAGTACATCATGAGAAACACTGGGCTGGAAGAAGCACGAGCTGGAATCAAGATTGCTGGGAGAAATATCCTCAGATATGCAGATGACACTACCCTTATGGCAGAAAGTGAAGAAGAACTAAAGGGCCTCTTGATGAAAGTGAAAGAGGAGAGTGAAAAAGTTGGCTTAAAGCTTAACATTCAGAAAACAAGATCATGGCATCTGGTCCCATCACTTCATAGGAAATAGATGGGGAAACAGTGGAAACAGTGTCAGACTTCATTTTTTTGGGCTCCAGAAATCACTGCAGATGGTGATTGCAGCCATGAAATTAAAAGACGCTTACTCCTTAGAAAGAAAGTTATGACCAACCTAGATAGTATATTAAAAAGCAGAGACATTATCTTGCCAACAAAGCTCTGTCTAGTCAAGGCTATGGTTTTTCCATTGGTCACATATGGATGTGAGAGTTGGACTGTGAAGAAAGCTGAGCGCTGAAGAATTGATGCTTTTGAACTGTGGTGTTGGAGAAGACTCTTGAGAGTCCCTTGGACTGCAAGGAGATCCAACCAGTCCTTCCTAAAGGAGATCACTCCTGGGTGTTCATTGGAAGGGTGGATGTTGAAGCTGAAACTCCAGTACTTTGGCCACCTCATGGGAAGAGTCAACTCATTGGAAAAGACCCTGATGCTGGGAGGGATTGGGCGCAGATGGAGAAGGGGACAACAGAAGATGAGATGGTTGGATGGCATCACCGACTCAATGGACATGAGTTTGAGTAGACTCTGGGAGTTGGTGATGGACAGGGAGGCCTGGCGTGTTGCGATTCATGGGTTGCCAAGAGTCAGACATGATTGAGCGACTGAACTGAACTGAATCTAATTTCTGGGTCTGAGCTGTAAGTGCCTGGAGGGCAGAAACCAGGTTATTATCTTCTTACCCATTTCCTAGGACCCTTAGTGGAGGTCTGATGGAGAGGTGTTCTGGAGTGTGCAGGTCTTTCCTTTGGTGTTGGCACATACCCACTGGCCCAGACCTGGTGTAGCAGGACCCAGTGCTGAGGGGGATTCCAAGTATTACAGTGGGTCTTATCAAGTTGGGATCTTACCCTACCAGGGTGTCCAATCAGGGAGCTAACACAGCTCAAAAGTCAGGAGTCATAAGAGAGGCACAGATAAGAATGCTGCAGGTGGTCAGTGGACAGGCAGCTCATTTGCCACTGAGACTTGGGAACTTTGACAGAGAAAAGTGAAAGTGTTAATCACTCAGTCGTGTCTGACTCTGTGACCCCATAGACTATAGCCCACCAGGCTCCTGTGTCCATGGGATTTCCTAATCAGGTGGTATATTTTACAAATTCATAGTGATATTGAAAAGTGTTTGCTACCCGCCCCTCCCAGCAAACTCTCATTGGATCTGGAGGCAAATTTTTGGAGGATGGACTGTTTCATCTGTCTTGTCCCTGAGGAGTTTTATCAGTGTCCTTCCTCCACCTCATCATTGTGGGTCAGCATCCTTCTCCATGTCCTCATTGTACTTGTTTTATGTTGCGTTACATTCTCATCCTTCGTAATCCTTAACTCAAGGGTGGTTGGGTCGGGCTAAACATTTCTTACAAAAAGAGTGTTTTTCATGAGCAAAATGGATCCATTGACATTAAAACACTGTGCAAGGCTTCTAGTAAAAATAGCTAGAGAGCTGAATAGTAGGGTCGGTTTATAAACTCTGAGGACAGAAAGACTGTAATATGAAATCTGGAAGTTTCATGCTGTTATTGTGGTGGTAACATTGGCATGGAGACAGAAGCATACATACCGAGAAATCAGGCTTCCTTGTGCTCAGCAACAGGAAGCAATTTTTCAGAGCTTCTCAACTTTTGAAAGAGTAGCAATTTGTGCATCGCAGTTCTCAGGTATTAATAATTGCACTGCTGTTTATTCAGCATTTTATAATTCCTTCTAGCGTGCATCTGCGTTTAAAGGTTCCATCACTGCAGAACATAGCACTTTTTATCTGGACATAAGCTTGCAGGTAGGCAACCTTCTATCATGACAAATAAAATGATCATTTAAAACGAATACATGCTTTCCAATGGCAAAACTGATGCATGCTCCTGCTACGTGATTTGGAAAACACAGAGAAACACAAAAAAGAAAAGAAAGTTTATTTTTGATCTCATTACCCAGAGATATTGCCCAGATGCTTCTCAGTGTCTATATATGTATATTCATAAGGAGGAAGCACATAGTGATTATAGACATTGTGCTTCCTATGTGCCAAGCAGTCTGCATACATTCACTCATTAACCTTTGCAACAATCCTGCGTACCTGGGATGATTAACATCTCTATTTTTCGGATGAGGAGAAAGTGAAAGTGTTAGTTGCTTAGTCGTGGCAGACTCTTTGCAGCCCCATGGACTGTAGCCCACCAGGCTCCTCTGCTCAGGCAAGAATACTGGAGTGGGTGGCCATTTCCTTCTCCAGGGGATCCTCCCCACCCAGGGATGGAGCCCGCATCTCCTGCACTGCAGGTAGCCTCGTTACTGACGTAGCCACCAGGGAAGCCCAAAGTCACATGACTGGGGTTCAAATCCTGGCTTTCCATCTTATGAGGTGTGACTTTAGACAACTCGCATGACCTCACTAAGCCTCACTTTCCTCCTCTGTAAAATGGGGAGAATAAAAGTATGTCTTGGTGTGGTTTTGAGTATTACAGTAATCCATATAAATGCATTCAGAGCTGTATGTACAGAGTGTGATGTGGTAAAATGCACTCAGTATTTTTCAGCTTCTATTGTGCCCATTCTGATAGCTGCAGAAATGGGGACTTCTGCCCCTCACATTCCCAGGACTGATACCAAGTCTCCTGGAATCGTCGGAGGTGGTCCTTGTAACCTGCGGCATGCACTCTGATGGGGGTGGGAGTGGGGGCCCCGAGGAGCTTGGAAGTAGGGGGGGAGATGGAAGTCAGTGGAGGATGTGGAGGCCAGGGCTGGTGAAGGGATGGTAAGATAGACGGGGGCTGCGATTTGATGGGCCTGGGGCTGGGAGGGATGCTGGGGTGGAGGGTGCAGTGGGACACTGCGGGTAGCCACCCCCTCTTTTCCTCCTATTGCTTCCCTGCCCCCTCACCTCTGAACAATACATGTGGGAAGAAGGGCAGAGAGGCATCCTAGCTCTGTGGCCTTGTGAAGTTTCTCTCCATCTTTCTTTTCTTTCTCCTCCCTTCTTGGCTTTCTTAGCCCTCTGCTACCTGGTGAGCCAGGACAAAGAGGAGGAAGTCCGAGGCTATATACAGAGGCTGCAGCAGGCCAGAAGCCCCCTGGCCACCTGGAGGGCCCCTGTGGCAGCCTGGCCAAAACTGGGCTCCCTAGGAGGAGGTAGAGAGATACCCTGGGGGTGCGTATATATAGAACCTATTGGGAAAAGAACTTCTTTGTCAAGTTTGCTGTCTTTTATTGAAATTAATGTTTTAACTTTAAACAAAACAGCAAACACCATACCCATTTCTCAAAGGACAGTTTTGTGAAATATATCCTATAAGGTGTAATGTGAAGACTAAAGTCCTAGCCAACAGCTCGACTCAGAGAATTACGAGAATTTCCATGCTGAAAGGAGACTTGAAGGCCATTTGGTCCACCCACATCATTGCACAGATGGGGAAACTGAGGCCTATGGGTGACGTGCTTGTCACAGCGACATGGCTAGTTGGCAGAGTCAAAACAAGGATACATGTCCTAGCTTTCAGAAAAGTACTGTCTCCTGTTAGATAGAGATGATGGACAGATTGATGGATGGATGGGTGGATGGGTGGATTGATGGAAAGATAGGTAGATAGATAGATAGATGACAGAGAGGCAAACAAAGAAGGTATGTGTGTATATATTCTGTCTACATGTATCAGGAGGAGAGAAGCAACCATAATGCAGTTTTACATTTCAATTCCACATGTGCCGGGATTTCCAATGCAGGCAGAACCTGTGGGATTTCAGTGGATCAAGATTAATAAGAGCTGTGTTACAGCAGCCTTATTCTTGAGCTCTTGGACCCTTTTCTGTATTCCACTCAGCTTATTGAAATACCTTGCAAGGAGCGTTAGCATACAGCTATAGGCACTGGGATATTCCCTAGAACCATGATCTGGAGCTGGAGGTTTGGCTGTAATGAAGCAAGCCTAGTGCCTTTCTGCTCCTTCCACAACAGCCCAGTGTCCCTGCAGGCATCTGAACTGGCTTTCGTGTGAGCAAACCCTCTGCTGAAAAATTAGAACCGTGTCATGTGTGTTTCTCAGAAGCTTTTGGAAAGATCACTGAGATATGATCTATACAATTTTTAGATGGAAGACTGTGTAAGCTCCTCATATCATTATTTAGCATTATTAATGTTGATGGTAATTCTATGACAAAATTATAGTTATTAGGCGTGTGCTGCCACCATTATACCATTATCATTAATTACAATAATTTAAGAAACTGAGGAATTACATAATGTTGGTTTATCTTGTGACCAGATATTTTTCTATCTTTTGGCAAACCAGGGAGAGACATTCTCCTGGTAATGGTGAGAAATTCTAAAAGTAAGCCAAGGCAGGTGTCTGAAGAGTGGGTGCAGTCCCCCCACCTCCCTCTTGCCTTCCTGAAACCTCAGAGGAAGGCTAGGTGAGTGCCTCCAAGAAGCCTTCTTCCCAAGGCTGCTTGGAAAATCTTTTCCCTAAAGGGCTCTTCCCATGTCATAAATTGAGCATAAATTGTATGTGGTGGCTCAGATGGTGAAGAATCTGCCTGCAGTGCAGGAGATGCAGGTTCAATCCCTGGGTCAGGAAAATCCCCTGGAGAAGGGGATGGCTATGCAGTCTAGTATTTTTGCCTGGAGAATTCCTTGAACAGAGGAGCCTGGCAAGCTACAGTCCATGGGGTCGCAAAGAGACACGACTGCGTGACTAACACAAATTGTACATGGTGGAGATTTGCTCTTAAAGCAAGTGGCCTGGAAAAACTCTTTTCTTTTCATTACAATGAGAGTCTTTGTTTTCCATTCAGAAGAGATCTAAAGACCTTTTGACATCTTGGTGTTCTGTTTCTTCTTGTTCTGGAGAACCCTCATCTGTTCCCAGATAAGTAACATATCTCTTGATGAACCCAAGTCACTTCAGTAGGCAGTCACTTGAGTGGGATTTTATTGTCCTTTCCAATTAGAGCTGCACTTTTAGTCATTCCAGATCTCATAAGTGATTGAATTTTTTTTTTTTTTTTATGTATTCAGAAGGAATCTACATTTAAGAATCTACATTAAGTAACTGAGTATCTTTGTTATTTTCTGGGAAAATGTCTGAAAGAAAATGGCAAGGCAAATATAATAAATCTAGTAGAATTTTATGACCTTAACGGACTCCAAACCCCTTGGAATACCTCCCAGATTTCTTGTTTAAAAAATTGTTTAATCAATGGTTTACTCTCATCCATATTTAGCCTAAAATATCTGCAAAACCACAAACCAGTGCTAACTTAAGTTCCACATTTATAGGTACCGGTTCCATGAATGAACCAGCCAGCACATTCCAACACTAAAAAGCTTTTCCCAATTTACAAGCAATTTAAGTCAATGAATGGAATGCTTGAAGATTTTTCTCACATTAAGCATGCCTGAATCTTTGACTTTCTTATACCTATCATAATCTAGGGAAAGTGTCATTTTGTGCAAATTTAGATTGTTCTATTTAGTTGATTTAATTACATGCAGTCCTTTAAGTGGTACTTAAGTACTGCTGTGGCACTGTGGGTGGCACCTCTGTGAACATGAATGTACTGTTTTTGTTTTTTGCACGCCCGTCCCCCGTGTCTTTTGTTATACTTGGATGGGACTCCAGTGGAACTCTGAACCTACTTAAACTCTCTACCACTCAATAAATGTTGACAATTACTTGTCATCCCCACAGGAATTGTATCTCGTAGATTCTCTTAGAGCTTTTTATTATCACACTCCCTCTTAAGTTTTCAGTTTTCTCAAATACGGTTAAATTACTCATAGGGAGTGAAACCAACATAATTCTGAATTTAGATGAATTTGACTACTCTAGGTGCCACCTGTAAGTGGAATCATACAATATTTGTCCTTGTGTGAGTGGCTTATTTCACTTAGCATAACGGCCTAGAGGTTCATCCATGTTGTAGCATTGTCAGATTTCTCTTCTCTCTTAAGGCTGAGGAATATCCCATTGTATGTAGATAAATGCTGATTTATCCATTCATCTGCCAGTGGGCACGGGGGTTGCTCCCGCCTTTTGGCTACTGTGAGCAGCACCTCTGTGAACATGAATGTACTGTTTTTGTTTTTTTGCACACCCTTGCCCTTTGTCTTTTGTTATACTTGGATGGGACTCCAGTGAAACTCTTTGAACCTTTAGAGGAATTGAATCAAAGAGCTAAGCAACTCATTTGATGAGTGCTAAACTTTAGGGTAGGTGTGTGAGACAGCACACGAGGTGTTCGGTGAGGGGGAATAATGAGAGGATACCATTGTTATCCACCCTAAAGAGACTTTGAACTTGCAAATAATTATTACTTTATTTTAAATTTATAATTTTATTTATGTATTTATTTTTGGTTGTGCTGGATCTTCATTGCTGTGTGAGCTTTTCTCTAGTTGTGGCGGGTACAGGCTACTCTCTAGTTGCACTGCACAGGCTGTTCATTGCAATGGCTCCTCTTGTTTCAGAGTATGGGTTCTAGGGCGCTCAGGCACATGGGTTCCCGAGCTTTAGAACACATGCTCAGTAGTTGAGTCGTGCGGGATCTTTTTGTTGCGATACACAGACTCTCTAGTTGTGTTGCGAGGGCTCCATAGTTGTGGCACTTGGATTTAGTTCCTCCGAGGCACATGGAATCTTCCTGGACCAGGGGCTGAACCCACGTCCCTTTCACTGCAAGGTGGATTCTTGCATGGAGGCATTGACTGAGAGGTCACCTCAGGAATGAGCTGGTGGGGCACGTGTCCGAGTGCTTGCCCAAATAAAGAAGCCTTGCCTAGGTCTGTACCAAGAATAAGTTTACTTTTAACTCCCGTCCCCTGCCCTGTGTACCCCTTCAGTGCTGAGCACTGAAACTTGATGTTCTTGGGAAGAATCCTGAAATTCTTTCTTAATCGCCAATGAAAGAACACCTCCTGTGTTCTACTTTTTGTTGTTGTTGTTCAGTCACTAACTTGTGTCCAACTCTTCGTGACCCCATGGACTGCAGCACACCAGGCTTCCCTGTCCTCCACGATCTTCCGGAGTTTGCTCAAATTCATGTCTGTTGAGTTGGTGATGCTATCTAGCCATCTCTTCCTCTGTCACCCTCTTCTCCTCCTGCCCTCAATCTTTCCCAGCATCAGGCATCTTTCCAGTGAGTTGACTCTTCGCATCAGGTGGCTAAATATTGGAGCTTCAGCATCAGTCCTTCCAGTGAATATGCAGGGTTGATTTCCTTTAGGATTGACTGGTTTGATCTCCTCATAGCCCGTGTGTTCCACTTACCTGGTCCTATTGCAGAGGTTATCATGAGAGGCCCTTCCTGAACACAGTCGTGGGTTGATCTTCAGGCAACTGAATCACACACTGATGTGCTTTTCTGTTCCAGGTCGTGGGAAGAAGGCAAGGTGCTCATCTTCGATGACTCCTTTGAACACGAGGTGTGGCAGGATGCCGCGTCTTTCCGGCTCATCTTCATTGTGGATGTGTGGCACCCCGAGCTGACACCCCATCAGAGACGCAGCCTTCCTGCCATTTAGCATTCTGTGCAGGCTCAGGACACGCTGGAGAGAGGCCACCTTTTTGGTTCGGTCTCCTTGGATGTGGGCATAGACCTTCAAACACCACAGCCCTTAATTCTCTTGATTTGCGGCCTGAAAAATTCTAAACCTCCTCCCAGGGATGGAAAACACTAAAGGGAATATCTGCCTCACTGCAATTCTTATAGAAAATACCTGCCATATTTCATCCATGACAGCCCCCATCTGATGCCTCGATTCCAGGTGAACTCATGATAGCTTCTACCTTGCCGGCCAAAGATATTTTTTTCTCTTAGAATAGGCGAAATCAGTATAAATGAGAATACATGTAGAAACTGTGAATGGATTGCTTTAGTTTGTAATTTTTCTATGCAGCTATATTTTTCTAGGGTAGCTAGATGGTTTATCATCACACATCACTACTTTTTGTTGAGTTTAATGACAAGCTGCATAAATACTTCTGTTTAATGGTAACTTTCCTGATGAACTCAGACTTCCCTATTTTAATGATTTTTAGTAAAAGGCACTCAAAAAAATTATATTTTCTGAATACAAAGCAGAAAGACATAATTATGCTAATGTCTGATGAACCATACTGCTCCTCACCTATTGAGTCTCTGCTTTTTTGTCTTCGTTAAGAGCTGGTGTCTTATTTTTTCTTCTCACTCTGTGAATGGCAGAAATACTGTCAAAAATGGTATTTCTTTCTAAGAGGAACTTTTTACACTGAAAAAGGACCTGAGTCATTTTATATTGAGTTATAACAATGATGCATGTAAATTTTTTTAATGACAAATATCAGGCATTGCGGGGAAGAAAACAAAAATTTCTCCAAGTGAGAATTTTCTCTTGGGATCAGCTCAATGCGGGGCTGCTAGGATCTCTGGCTTCTGGCCCCTTTGCATCTGTGAAGCAGGGCTGGAATCCAGAGTGTCTTCTACTGTGGATCCTTGTGAATAAGAAGGTCCTTGAAAGGATTCCTATCACGACTTTGTAAAATTAAGAAGGATGTCAGAGTGGAAGGCCAAAAATGCCAGGATGTCTGTCCTGGGTATAGGATGTCAAAACTGTTTCCTCTTTACAGTTGTTTGGAGGACTCTGACATCTCCCTGGCTTGAGAAACTTCTGCCATTTAAACTTCACTTTGAGGTGTCAATTATTATTGATAGTTTGGTTTTAAATTTTGCCATTGCTTAGAAAGAACAGTTGCCTACTCGTTCCAAGGCTGACCACATCATTAATTTAGTGGAATATTAATGCATTAAATTTTGTGTGTTTTAAACCAAAGCTAACTAGAAATGTTAGCTATAAGAATGTAATTGATATTCATGCACTGAATTTTAAGCCAATATGAACAAAAATGTCAAAGAAATGACACACAGTTTACCGTGCACAGGTAGAAAAGTCATTTGTGTTTTGTTTTCTTTTCTTTTGAAGGACAAAGAAGGATACTTTCTTTATATCATTTTAAAAAAAAAACCCAAACAGTTCTTTAAAATGCTATTAGACTGCTTTTGCTTGTCCTTAAGGATATTAGCTTCCCTTTGAAGAGATGCAAAATATTTGTCTTGTTTCCTTCTGTTTTGCCAATGCTGAAAAATCTCTCTAAAATAGATGAAGAAGCATTTGAGGAAAAATACCAGAGTGAACTACCAAAGTCTGGAAGGAAAGCAAACGCTTGAAAAATAAAAAGGCATTTGTGTCCTTCAGTATTTATTGAACAGAATAAAGGACCGACAAAGGACAATGCAATCTAGTGCTCCCGTGGCGACATCCATGTCACTTACTGAATTTGGTTCCTGTATGTATATTGCATACACATAAAGAAATTCAAAGTAGCAGTTGTCACTGTTGAACCATCATCTTACATTCATTTAATGAAATCATAGAATAGAGTTAAAAACAAACTCTTAACTTAATAATTATTATATGGTATTTAAAATCAGGTCACTACAGTAGGATTCTAAATATTGCCAATTGGAAAGCCAGAATTATTATTACTGTTGCAAAATGTTTGACAATAATTGACTCCAGTAGCATTTTAAACACTTGGATCCCACAACTGTTTCATAAACTCAAGTAATAAAATGGGTTTTCTGATTTGCTTTAATTCTTCATCTTTCTTCCCTATGTTGTGGTATATAAGAAAAGTCATTGCATTGGTAGAATTATTTCAGTATTAGTATTATGTTATTTGAAGTGTTTACACAAAATGAATTGGTTTTATTTATACTGTGATGCAGTTGCAATTGATTGGGAAATATTTTAAATTCTATTTCAATTTTATTTCAAGAGTGGAATACAAAAATCACTTCTGTTATCATTTTCTACCAGTAGAAAAAAAATTAAAACACTAGATCTATTGAGAAAGAGATGTGATAATTTGTTAAAATTAGTCATAATATCTACTGAGGATGATTATGGCCAATTGATTCACCTCTTTTCTTTGAAATTTTTTGGCCAACAAATTGACCCTCCCAAGTACTTACAGTGTAAAATCATGTTTTACTGCTCATTATCAACTATTAAGTATTTTTTCTTTGACATTGAGCACCAACTGGTCATAGTAATGAAGGCCCATGTCATGCAAATGGCTGGGAGAATAAGAGATACAGCTAAAAACATACAACTGGTTTGGGGAAACATGGCACATGGAAGGATATCATATGCTGTGATATCTGTTTATTTTTATCTAGTTTCCTTTGAATGGATAGCTGGGGACTCCATTTCTAAGGAAAATAAACAAAGAAATAAAATGATCTTTGGCATTTCATCCTGCATTCCAAGTCTTCTCTTATTTTCAGTTCTTGTATATTTAGCCATCCTTAAAGATCTTCCTCCATGTTTGATACCTACCCTCTTAACAACAGCCAGGTCCATCCTTTGCACCTTTAACTGATTGCAGGAGGGAGGTGGGGGAACATAGTGGGTGTGTAATGCTTTTGCAGCACTTTTCTTGCCATAGTGACCTAAGTGAGGCAACTTGAAAAGATTCATTCATCACTGACATGTATTTTCAACATAACCCCCTACCCTCTGGAGACATACATTCCCTGTGGGAAGCCACATCGCTAAGATGAAATAGTCGTATCTCAATTTGTGTGTCTTTGTTTCACATGAGCTCATGATAATCAGCTGGTGGCCTGATCAAAGATGTGACATCAAAATCATTTTTGCAGGATATCAAAATAAACAAACTCTGCAAATAGCCAGACCTATAAGAGCATGCTCTTAGGCTGAACAATTTGAAATTGGATGCTGGTGATGAGGTCAAAGAAAATAACTCGATGTAGGAATGAAGATTACTGGAGATACTATTGTCTTGGGGCTTTGCACTACATTAAACTTGAAAATTGTGTCTGCACAGTTTAAATTCTTATGGATCTACTTGGAAATGCATTTAATTTTAAACTGCAAAAACTGGAGAGCATCTCTTCAAAGCCTCAGAAAAATCTTTATCCTAATGAGGTGTGTGCCTCAAATTTAGTTTTTCTCTTTTCAATTCATTTAATACCATAAATATAGGGTGGGGGAATCTTGTTCCATGACTACCTTGCTTCATCTTCCAATTCCCTCACTGAAAAACAAAAATGCATCTCTCAAGTCTTTGTTCAACTTTGGCTGCTCAGACCAATGGCTGGTGACAGTCATTACTGGGTGGCAGGAGAGGAGGCCCTTGTGTCGAGCCGAACGCATGAGTCGTGTGGTCAGTTTCACATGTGCTTCCTGGTGGCTGATACCACTGAGAGTTGGCGACGTCGGGAGCACAGGGTGGCTCGGGGTTCAGTCGAGAGCCAGGAGTGGCTGGGTGTTCTCATTCTCTCCCTTGTCCTCATGTTTCAGGGTCCCAGCTTCTACCACAGACTGAGATCTAATAATAGGAAAAGGGAAAAGATGTGATTACAGACAATCCATGGTGCTAGCCATTTTGGAATCTTGGAGGGCCTTCAGACTTCATGGATCCCTGATTAATCAAGACGCTCATCTATACAACTTCCTCCCCTTGTGTATCTCTATTTTCCATGCTTTTGTGTCTTCCACATCATGTTTTTAGGGAACCAGACATCTTGGAATTTTCTGTACAGGAATGTCCTTTTGATAAAACACACACATGTTCCAGCCACAATTCTGCCCCTTTGTCTAGACACTCTATGGATCTTGAGGTGTATAAAGTATCATAAATTTTGCTGGATTTTTAATGTTTCAAAATATTTTTGAGAGCCTTTGTTTTTCAAGGTCATAGGAAACTATCATATATGATGTTAATAGCACAAGATGTAGAATCAGGCTGTAAATGTATCCCTGACTCCTTAATGACTGAGGAGTCTTGGGGAAGTTCTCAGGACTCTGAACCTTGGTTCTCTCATCTGTAAAACAAAGCTATTACCTGTTACCTGTAGGTAGCTATTACCTACCTCCCAGAGTTGTTAAGAAGGACTAAAACTAATATTATACATAAAGCATTTGGCATGTAATTGTAGTCAAAATTTATGGAGCACTCTGTTATTACCAATATTGCAATAATGTCAGTGATCTTTAGTTTCTGATGTGTCCTTTTATACTGGAGTAATAATTTCTTGTGTTTATAACCCAGATTGAAATTATTTTCCAGCTTTATAGAGAGAAGATTATAAGAGCTATGCACACAGTAAACATTCAATCAACGTTCATATACTAAAAAGCAGAAGCCACTCAAAGCATTAAGAAAATGATTGAAGTGGGTTATTCAAATAAGCAAGACTTACATGTAAGTGCAGTAAATGGGTAACTCAGTACACCTGAGTTACAGACCTTCCCATACTTCTCTTTCCCCCAAAACCTGGATACCACGACATGGGTGAGTTTCTCTGGTTGACAACACTTGGCCTGTGTTGTCTGTCACATGTCATTGCTGAGTAAATTAAGATCTGTCTGTGACTCCAGTGGGAGGAAAACTGGAAGCTTGCATCTGCTCCAGAGTACCTTGACTCCACCCAATGCACCTTTTCCCTTTGCTGACTTTCATCTGTATTCTCTTGCTGTAATAAACCATAACTGTGAGTGTAACCACATTTCTAGGTCCTGTGAGTCCTTCAAGCAGATGATCACATCTGAGGGTGGTCTTGAGGGCCTCAGGCACAATATATAGCACTAATGTTTGTTGTCTGTGCAGCTGATATAGTTGTAACCTCTTTACATGTATGAAGTTACTTCATTTTCATAACCCTAAGGAGTGGTGCTATTATTGCTTCCATTTTGGGGTGGGAAAAAACTAAGGGACAAAAAAAAGAAAAAGAAGTAATATAGGAAAGGCAACACAAATAGAGAATGGAGAACAAGACAGGTTTATCACCATCACTGTATTCCTTGGTCTACCTAACACCGCAGCGATGTTTAGCTACTCTAAATTTCAATCTAGTCCAACTTTAGGTGCCGAGCCTAACCTTTAAAAATGAAGTGGATTTGATTGCTTCTGGTACAGGGCAGAGAAGCTCCAGATAGTAGTGTATTTCAGCTGTTTTATACATTGCCTACATATTTCTCTCTTTGCTTTAGTTAAAGGTTGTGTGCGTGGTGTGTGCATGTGCACACACACTCCTACACAAATGTAGCAGGGTGGGCAGTGGGGGTAATAGATTTATATAAAAAGCAGAAAAGCCAAAAACCGAGAAGGTTTTAAAACAAACTAAAACTGAAAAACAGGAATACAACTGCCCATACAGGCCACCTCCATTTAGCACCTTGGACAGCTGCCTAACCGCTTTGCCCTACAGGCCCTGGTGGAGATGGAGGATGTTAACGGCCAGTCCACTTTAGAGATACTAAGCTGTATTTCTCTTCTTTCATGCCACTTGGCTTTGTTTTACAACCTGGCAAGAGAATCGCAGCCCCAGAATTAGAAAGGACCTGAGAGACCCACTAGACAAACCCACCAGGAAATATTAAGGTGCTATGCAGTTTCCTGTTGACTATATCTGACTTTTCCTCTGTACTCCTAGAGGAGGAACTCTGCTAGAAAGCTTTTCCTTACAATGAACTAAAACCTGTCTTTTTGCGACTTTTATATACTGTTCCTGGTTTTGTCTGCTGGAATCACCAGAATATGTATAATCCATCCGATCCACGTAACAGCCCTTAAAATATTTGTTGAGCGCCCTCCAGCCCTCTCTCTGCTCCCACTAAAACTAACCAAATTCCTCTTTAGCCTTCAAGATTTCTAGAACTAAGCTACTTTCCTGCATCTCTTCATCAACTGTTTGCCCACAGGATGTCACTTCAAAAAAGAATGAAATTATTGCTTCCTTCTTTTTCTTTTTTGTATGCTTCTCTTGAAGCATAGAAAATGCACCTAAAATTGCCTTAGCCTTTCTGGAACTCACTTAATAAAGCCAAGGGAAATTTTAGCTCTATTTACATGTGCTGCTGTTAAGTCATTTCTCTCCCATCTTGAAAGTGCATGGTTAATATTTCATCTTTCTAAATTTGGCTCATATTACCACTGTATCTCTATCCTTTTGGATCTAGAAATGTGTTACCCATCCAAATTATTGTCTGTGATTTTCAGGAGTGGTGGATTTGTTTTTAAACTTTCCCTTCGCCTGTTTTGGAAGCCACCATGGGGAAAAAAATCAACAAATTCTCAAATATTGAACTTTCAAACAAAAATCACTCATTGCCACTCACTCATGGTAATAAAGGTTTCCCTGGTGGCTCAGCAGTAAAGAATCCACTTGCAAATGCAGGAGACGTAGAGACATGGGTTCAATTCCTGGATCAGGAAGATCCCCTGAAGGAGGAAATGGCAAGCCACTCAAGTATTCTTGCCTGGAAAATCCCACGGACAGAGAAGCCGGGCGGGCTAGAGTCCACGGAGTCATAAAGAGTCAGACACGACTGAGTGACTAAACAACAAAAAGCAACACTTCAAGGGAAACAAGGCATAAATGACACAACGGTTATGTGCTCTTTGATATGAGAGTTTTCAGCCCCTTTAGACCAAATAATTAGCATGAAGTGAATAAAGTTAAAGAGTTAAATGGCTAAGGATAGTTCATGTATGGTAAGAAATGTTTGTGAATGTCTCCTGCCATAGCTAGGGACTGTGAGAACATGTTCAGAAATACTCATTCTTTAGTGGAAATACTGCTTTAATTATGCAGACCTAGACTATAAGAAATGGAACTTGAAGTGGTCCATTTTCAGCACAAAGTAGCTGGCCTTGGGTGGAGAATTATTAACAAACGGTTTTCCACTCACAGCTGGCTAGTTTCATCTTGGAAAATTACTGGCAAGCTAGTCTTGCCTAACAGCTTACCCGTGGACCATCCCTAAGCTAACAGGATGTTTGGGAAGGGATAAACTAAAGTTCTTTGGAGAAATGTGGACTTAGGATGGGAAGGGAGAAGAAAGAATACCCTATGAGACTTAGATGATGTCCTAGAAGATTATAACCCCTTAGTACTAAGCCATTGAGGGACTAGGGAGGGATCTGTTTGCCAGGGAATGAAAGTGTTTGCTGTAACTGTCCCGGGTGTGCCTGCCCACCAGACACCTGATCTTGTAAGACTGTCATTTACAGTCTCCCTTTCACTGTTTTGACACACTGCTTTGTGTCTCTGAGTCCATCCCTTGGTTTTGGGCAAGTGAACATGTTTCTCACATAGACCCATAGATAGGTATGGGGTCACTGTGATCAACACTCTGAGAACAGGGTATTGGGGTGGGAAGCAGGCATCATCTCTTTTTCATCTCTAAAGAAAAAGAAGAGAGGAAAAGCTATCCTTCACACAGAGATATCATTCACAGACCTCATGTGGGTCCCTCTTCCCTTCACTTGGCATCAGATTTGGATCTGTTGACTTAAAATATATTCACAACTTAGAAGTTAAGAGTTATGTTTTATTCAGCAGAGAATTTTTAGGACTTCAAGCCCGGAGGCAGCATCTCAAATAACCCTGAGAGAACTGCTTCAAGGAGGGGGTGGGGGTGGGGGTCAGCACGGAGCCAGATTATATAGAATTTTTGCAACAAAGGGCAGGTAGTCTGAATGTCAAAAGATGATTGTTAACTAAAGAAAACCGGGTATCTCAAGTCAAGGAATTTAGTGCTTTTCTACGTGTGGGAAAATGCAAGAGTCTGGACTCACTGAAGTCATTGTTTCGATATGCACCTGGTTTCCTGGGTTTTCATATCCTGAATTTCCTCAGGGCTCATCATAGGAAGAGGCTACAGTCTGATGTTTGCTAGATGGCAGGTATTCATTCCTTCCTGAGTTCCTTCAGGGCTCACCAGCTCACTGATAATGACTGTGATATCCTTTGTTTACTGATACAGCAGAAAACATTCCATTTCTGAGATCTATGTGGAATTTTTTTAATCCTTGTGCTGACAGTGGGGACTCGGGATGCTAGCTTTCTTATCTCAGCCCATAAACTGTCTTGGCCGAGTGGTGGGTAACAGCGGAACAGCTCTTAGGCGCCGAGCATGAGGAACCACAGTTTTCTTTCTTGTTTGCATTTTTCCTGATTGAGAAGGCAACCAGGGCATCTTTACTTTCAGCGTGACATAATTGCATTTACCTGGTCACAAAATGAGCATTTGATATAAGGAACACATTCTATCATGAAATACTTGAAATTCATTGGAAAAACGGAAAGCATATGTTGCCTTTTTCAAAATCTAGCATAAATAAAGCAGAGTAACACTTGTCTTAGATCTTGCCCTCTGTCCATTTAGCTGAGTCACAGTACTCTCTGGGAAGAATGTTCAACTGTTCACTGATGAAAACATCTCTGCCACTCATAAACAGCGAGTTCAGGAACTGTGCATTAACCACGGAGGAACCACTTGCCTTGTGACTTTTTTGCCCAGATCACGTTAGTGGTAATCTCCCCACTTGTTGGCTTTGCCTTCACCCAAGAAGATGAACACTTCCACTAAAATAAACATTTCAGTCTTTTCTCTTGGGTCCTCTTTCCAACATGGAAAGCCAGCTTAACCTCAAGGGCAAGCCAGGGAGTTAAGCAAACTATTTCAACCATCATCATCTCAGTGGTATAGCCACTACCCTAACAACGGCTTCATTCTTGCCTTGATAGTTGCCATGTTTTGTTTTCCTGCTATTATATCCCCCACCCCCACCCTCCTCCATTCACTCTACCTTTCTTCTTTCTACTTTCCCCTTTTCCTTTCCAAAATTTAGAACTTTCCCCACTGCATGTCATCAAATATCTATAGCCATGCTTTACATTTTTACTGCCTCCAAAGGCATTTACCTTTCAAAAAGAACAAAATAAAGATGGAAAATGTTCATCATGAGCTAGTCCATTCTGCATAGACTCAGGATTGAACTAGAATTCTGTTCTCAGTCAGAGGTTTATTTCCAAAACTTTAGTTAGTTACTTAATCTCAACAGTTGTCACTGAATTTTCTTCTTACTAATTAACTGCTATTGCCTGGCTTGGGTGTTGTGGACCCCAAATAAGGGCACAGGACCTCCACCCTTCACCCTAGGCAATCACCTGGAGTCACAGAGACCAGGGCTGTAAGAGAGCTTCAGAGGCAATTTAGTCAAATCCTCATTCAATTCAGATCCTTCCCACTTGCTTTCCAGGGACCAACCTCATCACTTCTTCAGGAAGCATTCCATAGTTCTGGTTTTATTTCTTAAAATCAGTGATGAGCTTGGTTTAGTGGAATAGTAATGTCCTAGTACACCTGTATCAGCACTTCTAACCAGAAAGAGTGAGGTTTTTTTAAAGGTATTTTTTAAGATGTCTCTAAGTAATTCTACTCAACCTCTATTTCTCCCTGTAAGTTCCTGCCTGGACTTGAATGATGGCCCCACCACTGGCTTTGTGGTCTTAGACAAATTTGACCCCCTGGTGTATAAAATGGAAGTATGATAGTGCCCACAACATGGCAGGTGGGGGTAAGGAGGACTAGATGAATTACAAAATGAAAATGTCTAGCCCAGTGTCAGCCTGATACATGTGCGCCTTCATTTTTAGCTATTGCTATCCTTCCCCGTTTGCAGATAAGAAAATTAAGGTCTGGAATATTTAGTTCATCTACACTTTGAGTTACAAAGCATAAATTCAACTCCAAGTTCCCAAGAACCTCATTATTAAATTTACTAGAGAGAACTGTGTGTCCTGATGCATCGTTGACCTGAAACTAAATGCAGACTAAGATTTGAGAATGGGCAAAGACAGGCAAAGCCAAAGAATGCTCAAAGTACCACACAGTTGCACTCATCTCACACACTAGTAAAGTAATGCTCAAAATTCTCCAAGCCAGGTTTCAGCAATATGTGAATTGTGAACTTCCAAATGTTCAAGCTGGATTTAGAAAAGACAGAGGAACCAGAGATCAAATTGCCAACATCCGCTGGATCATTGAAAATGCAGAGAGTTTCAGAAAACATCTATTTCTGCTTTATTGACTATGCCAAAGCCTTTGACCGTGTGGATCACAATAAACTGTGGAAAATTCTAAAAGAAATGGGAATACCAGACTATCTGACCTGCCTCTTGAGAAACCTATATGCAGGTCAGGAAGCAACAGTTAGAACTGGACATGGAACAACAGACTTGTTCCAAATAGGAAAAGGAGTATGACAAGGCTATATATTGTCACCCTGCTTATTTAACTTATATGCAGAGTACATCATGAGAAACACTGGGCTGGAAGAAGCACGAGCTGGAATCAAGATTGCTGGGAGAAATATCCTCAGATATGCAGATGACACCACCCTTATGGCAGAAAGTGAAGAAAAACTAAAGGGCCTCTTGTTGAAAGTGAAAGAGGAGAGTGAAAAAGTTGGCTTAAAGCTCAACATTCAGAAAACTAAGATCATGACATTTGGTCCCATAATTTCATGGGAAACAGATCGGAAAACAGTGGCTGACTTTATTTTTCTGTGCTCCAAAATCACTGCAGATGGTGATTGCAGCCATGAAATTAAAAGACGCTTCCTCCTTGGAAGGAAAGTTACAACCAGCCTAGATAGTATATTAAAAAGCAGAGACATCACTTTGTCAACAAAGCTCCATCTAGTCAAGGCTATGGTTTTTCCAGTGGTCATGTATGGATATGAGAGTTGGACTATAAAGAAAGCTGAGCACTGAAGAATTGATGCTTTTGAACTGTGGTATTGGAGAAGACTCTTGAGAGTCCCTTGGACTGCCCGGAGATCCAACCAACCCATCCTAAAGGAGATCAGTCCTGGGTGTTCATTGGAAGGACTGATATTGAAGCTGAAACTCCAATACTTTAGCCACCTGATGCAAAGAGCTGACTCATTTGAAAAGACCCTGATGCTGGCAAAGATTGAGGACAGGAGGAGAAGGGGACAACAGAGGATGAGATGCTTGGATGGCATCACCAACTCAGTGGACATGGGTTTGGGTGGACTCCGGGATTTGGTGATGGACAGGGAGGCCTGGCATGCTGCAGTTCATGGGATTGCAAAGAGTCGGACACGACTGAGTGACTGGACTAAACTGAACTGAAAGACTAATATTTTAAAAATTCAAAATAAGTGATAAGACTACTCTACATTAAAAAAAAGACTACATAAAAAGTAACCTTATTATTTTACTTTATATCTTATAACTTTTAGAAGTAACCCAGAAGTTTCCACCTGATGAACAATTATTTATGTAGCTTTCAGTGCGTCTATTTGTAGTTGTTTTCCACTATATGAAGCAATATGGAGTTTCTTTCTGTAATTATGTCTTCAATAATATCCTTGATGTGGAATCTTAAAGAATAATTGTAAGACACACATTCTGTTCAGCTACCAAACTCTTCAATGTTAGAATGATACTTGTAGGCAATATGATACAATTAAAATTCATGGAACCAGATCAATAAATCATAAAGCAGCAAATCATTTTTTTAACAGTTAGCCCAAGTATTTCTCATGTAAGGCAGAAAAGCCTTTCTCTATCGAAGTGAAGAAATAAGAAATAAACCTCCCTTGATTGTGACAATACAATTTGCCATAACTTACTGAAATATAAAGAAATCAATGGAAGAAAAATAAATATTCTATTACTTTTTAAGTGAACTATTTTTAGAGTGATCTGAATAATTCAGCTTTTGCCTAAATGCCTTGTAACTTGAACTCAAGTGTATAATGTATTTCTATTTAACCTTGACAGGTACCAATCTTAGAGCAAGGAAGAAAGAGCCAAGGGAAAACACATGTGCCTTCAGAAAGGATGGAAATTGGGCTCACATATAAATAGGTCTAAAGCAACACCATCCAACACAAAGCCCTCAGCACATGTGCCCACTGAGGACTTGAAACTGGATCGGTCTTAGCTGAGATATTGAGATAGGCTGTAGAGACACTGTGTGTATGGGATTTCAAATACAGCGTAAAAAAAAAAAAAAAGAATGTAAAATATCTCACTAATACTTTTTAAATTATATTGAAATCATAATTTTGTATACATGGGGTTGGGCTTCCTTGGTGGCTCAGTGATAAACAATGCACCTGCCAATGCAGGAGGCATGGGTTCAATCCCTGGTCCAGGAAGATCCCTTGGAGAAGGAAATGACTACCCATTCCAGTATTCTTGCCTGGGAAATCCCATGGACAGAGGAGCCTGGTGGGGTTGCAAACAATCAGACACAGCTTAGGGACCAAACAACAACAATTTGGGTTAAATAAAACATATTATTGGAATTAATTTCACTTATTTCTCTCTTTACTTGTAATGTGGCTACAAGACAACTTAAAATTCTATGTGTGGCTCACGTTGTTTCTATCAGACAGCACTAGTCTAAGGCTTCATTCCCTCCATCAGGCTTGTGGCTGAACCAGAGTAATATACTCATCCTCATTTAGAATTTCAGTCATCCCGAAGGACCACAGCAACAGCATTATGATCTGTCACTGCCAATATTCAGTGTGCAGAGTTATTTTTCACATGTTAACTCATTTAATCCTCACACTGATACACACAAAGCCCCGGGTGACATGAGAGTTGTTTTCTGAGTAACACTGTTGTTGCTTGAATGCTAACTAGAAAGAAACTTCATTAGTTTAGACTCCATTAATTCATTGTTTAGATGAGGGTGAACATGTGCCATTATTTTATCTCTAAATGGATAAATAATATCAAAAGACTTCAGGAAGAAATTTAAACTACTTGAAAAGAAAGAAAGAAGTTCTTTCTGAACACACAGCAAAATTATTACTAACTTCATGCTACAATTACAGATGGTTTTGGTTGTTTATTATAAGGATCCTTGGAGAAATGAGCTGATGGAAGAGAATTGTCACCACGTCACTAACTTGCTATGAGACTCTATGGAACATCTCACTTGGCTTCTATGATCCCACATTTTTCAAAAGTAAAATGATGATTGCTGGACAAAGCGCTGATTTTAGCCCCAAGAGCTCATGAAGGCTACCAGACTGGGATAAATCAACATTAGTTCTTGAAAATAATTAGACTTCATTTTTCAAGTTCCACAATTCTGACTTAAAGCTAATTTGCTTGAATAGTCTAAGTACCTCTCTATCTCAGCATTTGTTTTTACCCCCTTCTAGAAATGCATAACAATATGGCAAATAACATATTTTGACCAGACCTGAAAAGCCTCTTTGAAAATTTGTATGAGTCCAAAACATTTAGATTTCATGAGTCCAAAAGATTTACTTTTTAAAAATCTTTTTAGGGACTTCCTTCCTGGTTCAGTGGTTAAGAATCCGCCTTACAATGCAGGGAACTCGGGTTCTATCCCTGGTCGGGGAACTAAGATCACATGTGACACAGGGCAGCTACGTTCAACTGCCACCACTTAGTCCATGTGTCACAACGAGAGATCACAGGTGCTACAACTAAGATTCAGTGCAGCCAAATAAATAAATAGATATTTTAGAAGATGTTTTTATTTCCAAAAGGTTCTAAATACTGAATTCAAAACTGCCAGGTGCTACTTCATAACTATTTTCGAAGAAGAACTAAAGAGCCTCTTGATAAAAGTGAAAGAGGAGAGTGAAAAAGTTGGCTTAAAGCTCAACATTCAGAAAACTAAGATCATGCATCTGGTCCCATCACTTCATGGGAAATAGATGGGGAAACAGTGGAAACAGTGTCAGACTTTATTTTTTGGGGCTCCAAAATCACACCAGATGGTGACTGCAGCCATGAAATTAAAAGATGCTTACTCCTTGGAAGGAAAGTTATGACCAATCTAGACAGCTTATTAAAAAGCAGAGACATTACTTTGCCAACAAAAATCTGTCTAGTCAAAACTATGGTTTTTCCAGTAGTCATGTATGGATGTGCGATCTGGACTACAACGAAAGCTGAGTGCCGAAGAATTGATGCTTTTGAACTGTGGTGTTGGAAAAGACTCTTGAAAGTCCCTTGGACTGCAAGGAGATCCAACCAGTCAATCCTAAAGCAAATCAGTCCTGAATATTCATTGGAAGGACTGATGCTGAAGCTGAAACTCCAATACTTTGGCCCCCTGATGCGAAGAAATGATTCATTTGAAAAGACCCTGATGCTGGGAAAGATTGAAGGTGGGAGGAGAAGGGGACAGCAAAGGATGAGAGGCAAGGATGACATCACCAACTCAATGGGCATGAGTTTGACTAAGCTCCGGGCAAAGCCTGGCATGCTGCAGTCCATGGAATCACACAGGGCTGGACATGACTGAGCAACTGAACTGAACTCAACTGTGTCATCATGAAGTATTCTAGTTTATTTGGAGTAACTGATTGCTTATATGATTGTCCTCAGGCCACAGTTTCCTGCTGCAAAGAGTAGCTCCCTCCGCGTCTCGAGCAACCAAGAATGTCCCAGTGTGCAGAAAAATTCCAGCTGGCCCTCAGCAAAGCTTGCTCATCACATCTGAAATCAGTTTCAGAATGTTTTGGAATGGAAGATTTCAAGACACACTTTGATTGGATATTTTTAGAATTATCAACAATGAGAGAGTTACCCAACCCCAAGGTTGGTTATTATATTTATTGTCATCATTTCATCATCACCATCAACAATAAAAGACACACCATTTATTGGGTACTGATTTCATGCCAGCTTCTGTGCTAATTCATTAGCCTGCATTATCTTTGTTTAAACCTCACAATAATTTTCTGAAGTGATACTGGTTTTTTTTTTTTTTTGAAGCATAGCTGATTCACGATGTTGGGTCAACTTTAAGTGTGTGGCACAGTGATCCAGTATATATGTTATTGTTGTTTAGTCACTAAGTTGCATCTGACTCTTGTGACCTATGGACTGTAGCCTGCCAGGCTCCTATATCCATGGCATTACCCAGGCAAGAATCCTGGAGTGGGTTGCCATTTCCTTCTCCAGGGGATCTTCCCAATCCAGGGATCAAACCTGGGTTTCCTGCATTGTAAGATGAATTCTTTACTGCTGAGCCACCCGGGAAGCTCTTAGTATATATATTCTTTTTTTTTTTTTTTAGATTCTTTCTCCTTATAGGTTATTAAAGAGTATTGAACATATGTCCTTGTGCTATATAGTAGGTCTTTGGTTATTTTAAATCGGGTAGTGTGTATATGATAATCCCAGTAGTCTAATTTATCCTAACCTCCCGTCCTTTCCCTTTTGGTAACCATAAATTTGTTTTCTATGTCTGTGAGTCTGTTTCTGTTTTGAAAATAAATTCATTTTTATCATATTTTAGATTCCACGTATAAGCGATTTCATATTATCTCTGTATGACTTAATTCACTTGATCCAGTCTCTAGGTCCATCCATGTTGTTTATCATTTTACCAACATTTCCCTGAATATGATCTTCTGAATACGAACAGCTGACACTTAGCCTTTCTGATAAGAGAGGCAGCCCTTGTCTGATCACTTGAAGAAACCAAAGAAAAGACTACCAACTTAGAAAATAGATATAGAGAATCAGATTATTTAGTTATGAAAATATTCTTAATTTTACCAAAGCACTCTTTTAATCAGAGTCACTTTAGTGCACCTGAGTGCTCAAAGTCATAGCTAGATAGTTAGCATGTGTTGTACCCAAACTCCTTGGTAGAACCCTTGGCATCAGAGCGAGATCTGCAGACATCTTAGAGCCCAGTCTGTAGGTGAACCAGACAACAGTTCTTGCCATCAGCCCATGTTCACTGTGTGTATAGGTTTACAAAGTTTTGAGGAATGGCATGCACTTCAAGGCAGGAGAAGGGGACGACAGAAGATGAGATGGTTGGGTGGCATCACCGACTTGATGGACATGAATTTGAGTAAGCTCTGGGAGTTGGTGATGGACAGGGAAGCCTGGCGTGCTACAGTCCATGGGGTTGCAAAGAGTCAGACACAACTGAGAGACTGAACAGAACTGAAGCACTTCAAGGTGGATTCAGGTGTCCTGAGAGAGTCAGATGATCTTTCAAATAATACAGTTTTAATATGCAGATACTTCTGGACAAATTTTTTCTACTACCAATAGTATCTAAAAATAGCAACACAGCAAACGGCTGCAGGTGCTTGCACCACCTGCTTTGAATGGGCTCATCTTTCATTAGAATTAGATTGGCACAAAGAGCTGCCAGTCACTTTCAGAGCATCCCTAATTTTTCCTAATTATTCTCCTCCCTGTGAAATGGATGCTGCACAGCCTCTGTGGAATCCCGTTGCTAGGACTGGAATGTGATGTTCTGAAGCAGGTAGAGAAAATGCCAGGAGCTGCCACCAGCTGAGACAATGAAGGTGACTCATTCTATCTGAGTTTGAAAAGGATGGCTAGTGTTCTCGATAAAAACTACCTTCTGTAAGTCTATTTTTGAGTCAGATGACTTAAATGGGCCTAAATGACAGGACACTAATGCATCTCCTTTGATATTACTACATTAGCCTGGATATCAATTTTCTTCCTGAGTAGCTGTAGCTTCCCCCCGCAGAATGGGGTTTAGGGACAGCACAGTACATCAGAGTGTGACACAGTAAGTTGCTTTTCAACCTTGTCTTAGAGACAGGATACAGTTGGGGCTGGTAGGAATGGGAGCAGACGTCTAAGACAGCTGCAGGGCTTTGAGAAAAGGCAAATACCCCAAAAAGGTGCTCTGTAAGTCCCTGCAGAATGAATGAATGAATGAATGCACACAAGTGTGAGAACAGTTGTGGTAAAAGAGACAGAACATTGGACTTGGAATGAAGAGAATTGAATTTACAAGGTTTTGCTGCCTACCAGCCCTGCCATCTGGGCTAAATCATTTAACCTCAGTGTATTGGGCTTCACTGATGGCTCAGTGTTAAAGAATCCACTTGAAATGCAGGATACCCAGGTTCGATCCCTGGGCCAGGACCTTCCTGGAGAAGGAAATGGCTACCCACTCTAGTATTCTTGCCTGTAAAATCCCATGGACAGAGGAAGCTGGCAGGCTACAGCCCATGGGGACACAAAGAGTCAGACACGACTTAGTGACTAAGCATGCCCACACGTGCTCTGGTAACTCTGTCTATAACATGGGGATAATAATCTATTTTTATTCATTTTAATCTATTTTTTTAAACTCTCCATTTAAAAAATATATATTTTTCTTTCAATTCTCAAAACCTGAAAGGCTCAATTTTTCAAGAACTTTCAGAATAAGGCCAGGAACATCTGTATCCTGTCTGGTATGTGGGAAGAAGTGGAGACGTGAAGGCATTTCCCATGAGATGCTGAAAACTCGACAATGCTAGTGTATGGCCTTGACATGAAAGCTCAAACATTATAGTCTGGATACTTTAAGCTCACTTAAGATCTATAGCAAAGTTTGCTTAAAGGCACTGAAATTCTCTACGTGAGCAGCACACTGTTTTTATGAATGATACTTCAATGAGACTTTCATCACGTATCACGTCAAATATTTGTTTTCATCCATACGATCACTAAAGCTCATATGAGAGCCCCACTGCTGGCGAGACGTTGGGTACACATGCCATCAGCTTTATCGGAATCAGGCAAAATGTTTGACCAACAGCAATGTGTTCACAAGGAATAAACCTTCTTTGCTTTTCTTGCCTAGACTACATCTTCCTTTCCAAGTAACCGCACCTAACCACAGGGCTTCAGCAAACAGGAGTCTCTTTCGGAACAGACACTGTGAGTTACCAAACACTTAGTACTTGAAACTACAACCAGTCACACCCACATCTGTTCATTTGCTTCTAATTCAACCCCACTTCTTGGCTTTTCCAGGCACTTAGAATTCTTTATCTCATAATTTGTCATGTTGTTCTTTAAAATAGAGGAGAACATGTGCCCACTTCCCACCCCCACACACATTTTATCTGTCCTTGATCGTGTTCTTATGGGCTGAATTCATTGTAGATTTTCTTCATTCTAACATTACGTTGAAGAAGGGAAACAGCTACCAAGTCCAGTATTCTGGCCTGGAGAATTCCATGGACAGAGGAGCCTGGTGGGTTACAGTCCATGGGGTCACAAAGAGTTGGACACAATTGAACAGCTTTCATTTTTAACGTTACATGGCTCTATAGGATGTTTGTGTAAGGAGATGTCCTCCCCTCATTTCTGCCACAATAAAGAAAGATGTATAAAAGCAGGGAATTTGTTTCAGCTGGATGCACGAGTATTGAAGAGGTTAGGCAGCTATTTATCTTAATCTTTAGAAAATGTTAACAAATTCCTGTCAGCATCCATGCAACCCTTCAGTATCCAATAACTGACATAAAACACTGGGCTTGCTTGGGGTACCCCCACGGTCTTTGCTTCTAGAAGTGATGACATCTCAGGCGTTAGCTGCTTGACATAGAGGGACACCCAAAAAGTGAGAAGTGTTTGAGTGATAAATCAGTCATAATGCAACTTAGAAGGGAGCAGGGACTGTGAAGCATTCATGAAGAAATGACGCCTCATGTCATTTTACTGAACGGGACCTCCATATGGAACATCTGTTCCTGGGGCCACACAGTAAAATGAGCCCTTTTTTTTGCCCCAACTGCTTAGAAGACAAGGGTCCTCCTGTTCCCACACTGACACCCCTCATTCTTTTCCTGCAGATTGTATTTCATAATGATATATTACTTCTGCCGGAAATGAGTAGTTATCCAGCAAACACGTAATTCACTCCATAAAATGAGGACGACATGCTGAAAGATCACCAAGGTCATAGGCAATTCTACTGACAGCTGAAAACAGTTAAACTGACTTTCTTCTTTTTACCACCCAGGCAGGACCCAAAGGGGAACAACATGGCCAAAAATTTCCTTCTGGCTCAGAAATCTGAACTCCATCCAGGCATTCCCTCAGCTTCCTCCACTCCCTCCAATAAAAGTGGCTGGCTCACAATGTCTTTTGATATTGTCCCACTTCTTTAATATGGAATCTAGGAGAGGAGTTTAGGGAACATATAGATGGAGGCATTTGGTCAAAGGAATCAAAAGCAATCCTTCCACTGTGTATTTGGACAAGACTTCAAAGCACTTGGGTCTCTCCAAGTGCCCAGTATACAGGATAGATGAGGCAGATCATTTCCTGGAAAGTTGGGGCCAGTCTTTACTGGCCTGAGTGGAGGTGCAGCTTGGGTCTTTAAGGCCTCTTTCTCTGCAAATAATTCTTTCTTAAGTTCTAAAGGTTTAATAAATGAAAGCAGGAGTTATTGCATAGATTCACCCAAACTTCATCTATGCTCAGGCTGCACCAAAAACCCTCCAAATTACTGGAAATGACAAAAATTGACAGTTTTGACACTATGAATGGTGCTGTGCATGTGTGCTTGGTTGTTCAGTCATTCCTGACTCTTTGCAACCCCATGGACTGTAGCTCGCCAGGCTCTTCCATCCATGGGATTTTTCAGGCAAGAATAATGGAGTGGGTTGCCATCTCCTCCTACAGGGGATCTTCCTGACCCAGGAATCGAACTCGTGACTCTTGTATCTCTTGCATTGGAAGGCAGATTCTTTACCACTGAGCTACCTGGGAAACCCTATGAATGGTGCTGTCTATATCTAAAAAATGAAAGAATCCTAGGAACAAACATTTTTACATGTAAGTACACACTGAAGGCAGTAGAATTATTGCCATGTCACGCCAAGTTAGAAAGGCAGTGTAGAATCAATAACCAAAATAATATGTATGTGTTCTTCTACATGGGTGGTACAATATTGTCACTTTTTGCATTGAGGTTCTTTGCTCAAGACAATGTGTTTCTCTGTATGTCTGTATGGGAAAGCCTTTTTAATGATATCTATAGCCCTTTGGGGCTTACCTGGTAAGTCCGTGGTAAAGAATCCACCTGCCAAAGCAGGAGATAAGGGCTTAATCCCTGGGTCAGGAAGATCCCCTGTAGGTGGAAATGACAACCCACTCCAGAATTCTTGCCTGGGAAATTCCATGGACAGAGGAGTTTGGTGGGCTACAGTCCATGGGGTCGCAAATTAGTGGGACACCACTTAGCGACTAACCAACAACATAGCCATTCTAATTACTTTACCAGAGATATAGGCTAGAATAAGAAAGCAATTAAAAAACCAATCCCAACAATTGAGAGAGATGTCACAAAATCAACGCACTGATTTGAAGACCATGCACTTGCTTCATGAAGCAGAAATTCCAGACCTGCCTTCCCAAACCTGAAGCAGAATTGCTGGATTCCAGTCCAAACCATCCCCTCCTCTTTCCCAAGCAGAAAAATCTCCTTTGGTTTGGATTCACCCTGTGTGAATCAGGGTGGATTCCTGCCTGAGAATTCTTCACTTGTGCTGGATGCAGGGGTAAGAACCTGGCTTCCAGTGGCAACCACTGAGCCACTGGAATAAACATTCCTGTAGCCACCTTACTTTGTTATTTTATAATGTGAAATTATACATTTTCCTTATTGTTTAAAGCAATGTGGCTGGAGTTTTCTCATATTTGCAAATCAACCCTGAGTATTCATTGGAAGAACTGATGCTGAAGTTGAAGCTCCAATAATTTGGCTACCTGATGCGAAGAGTTGATTCACTGGAAAAGATGTCTGATGCCAGGAAAGATTGAGGGCAGGAAGGGGCTACAGAGAATGAGATGGTTGGATGTCATCACCAGCTCAATAGACATGAGTTTGAGCAAACTCCAGGAGATGGTGAAGGACAGGGGGATACCTGGCATGCTGCAGTCCATGGGGTCGCAGATTCAGATACGACTTACCGACTTAGCAACATATTAGCAGCCAAATACTTCTACAGAGCTTAATACAAAGCCTACTCAGTGCTTAGTCACTGTTGTGTCTGATTCTTTGTGACCCCATGGACTGCAGCCCGCCAGGCTTTTCTGTCTATGGGATTTCCCAGGCAAGAATACTGGAGGGGGTTGCCATTTCCTTCTGCAAATACAAAGCCTATTTACTCTTATTTGTTGGACAGTATTTAAAAATTTTTCTAAAAAAAAAAAAGTTTGGCTACCTACTTTCTGGATTTAAAACATATTCCAGTAATAAATAAATTAGGAGGAAATTAGGTGCTTCAGACCTACACCATCCCAAGAGCAGAAAGCGATAGCCAATGACCTGAAAGCAAGGAAATACACTATAAAAAATAAAATAAAAAACAAGAAGTTAAAACTCAGCCCACAAAGGCATAATCATATCAAAGAACAGATAGATCTAGAAATAATTCATGCAGAGAAAATTTCATTTAAACTAATAATTTTTTTAAGTTTTTCTGCTTAAGAGTTGAGCCAAAATTATCTGGGGAAGAAGAGCTGTTAGGACCGCTTATTCATTGAGAACCTCATACAAGCCTGAAGTTTACACATGTGCCAGAATGCATTGTTCCCAGACCCTTGGAACTGAGACCATTTGTGCTCCTAAAGCACATAATGAAAAGTGATCAGGCCCCAAGAACACTCACAAAAGCCCATTGAGTTCCCAAGGGGCCAGAAGACTCTCGGAAACTATGGCAGGGTTAGAATCATGGGCGATGTCTACCCACTGGAAGTGACAGCGCTGTTCCAGAGGTCAGACCCAGGTCATCGGGCTCAGAATACAGAGATGTTTCCTTAAGCCCTGGAGCAGGCACATGCTGCCCCACAAAGTGCCTGCCCATCTCTGGACAGTGCAATTTGGGGCTGCCTGACAGCCTGTGCTAGAGGACAGACTACCACATGGAGTAGGGGATTGGAAGAGAGGACCTGTAAAGTCTCCTCCAATTGTTTCCAATTTTCCTATCTCCTCTGGGCTTCCCGGGTGGCTCAGTGGTAGAGTATCTGCCTGCCAGTGCAGGAGACACAGGAGACTCGGGTTCGATCCCTGGTTGGGGAAGATCCCCTTGAGCAGAGAAAGGCAACCTACTTCAGTATTCTTGCCTGAAAGATCCTATGGACAGAGGAGCCTGGTGGGATACAGTCCATACAGTTATAAAAGAGCTGGGCATGACTGAGAGACGGAGCATGCACATGCAAACACTTGGTCCTTAGGGGTCAAAAGATGCTCTGAATGTTGACTGTTCTGTCCCTGTCATCTTCTAAGTCATCACAGGCCTCTGTCCATGAGGCACCTGGCCGCAGGCACAGTCTGACAGCAGGAGTGGTCCTTTCTTGCTGGCATCACTAGTACCAGGCTCCTCACTGCCCATCCTGCTGCTGCCTAAAATCCCCAAGCAAAGGCTCAAGGGTGCCCCCACCAAGGACAGTAGGACTGGTGGGGTGATGAGATATATATGCAATTACCAGCTTCTCCCGCATGGTCTTGAATCTTAACTCTGATATATTAGGGCTTCCTTGGTGGCTCAAACGGTTAAGAATCTTCCCGCAATGCAGAAGACCCCGGGTTTAATACCTTGATAGGGAAGATCCCCTGGAGGAAGGCATGGCAACCCACTCCAGTATGCTTGCCTGGAGAATTCCAAGGATGGAGGAGCCTGATATTTTACCATTCTCCAAAACCTGGGTCAGCTCTGCCCATCTCCCTGAAGACTTCCCCCAAGTCTTCCTGGTTGAAATTAATGACGACTTCCTCAGAGCATTGCAGCAGGTTCTTTCCCCTCCTTCACTGCACCTCTCTGCAGTAAAATATAGTTATTTGTGGGCACATCTTGTCTCCCCCAGAAGATCCCAGGAGGCAAGATCCAGGACAGTCTTGGTAAAGCAGAAGAATTAGCTCTTTCCATCTGGGAGCTGACACTTTGGTTAAAGTGACTGGGCAAATGCATCAAGAATGGGTTTGGGAGATGGTAAATTTTACTCAACATTAATTCATCTATATGCAGTGAGCAATACTTTGGCCACCTGATGTGAAGAGTTGACCCACTGGAAAAGACCCTGATGCTGGGTAAGATAAAAGGCAAAAGGAGAAGAGGGTGAGAGAGGATGAGATGGTTGGATAACGTCATGGACCCAATGGACATGAATTTGAGCAAATTCTAGGAGATGGCGGAGGACAGAGGAGCCTGGCATGTTGCAGTCCATGGAGTCACATAGTCAGATATGACTTAGCAACTGAACAACAAAGTGCAGTGAGCCTGTAGAGTGTGACTGCTGTGTGTCTACTGTGGGGGGTGTTGAGTTGGATTCTTGGGGAGGCAGTGAGATAAATTAAGAGTTAGTTAGACAAAGTTTTTACCCTCCAGAATTCGCTGGCTAATAGTGGAGGGTGTCATCCCCTCTGATTCTCAACATTAACTCAGAAATGGGACTTGGAGCGAGGACGTGTCTGGTCACCCAAGAGATGTAACTCAGATCATCTGAGGAAAGAGTGGCAAACTCTTATTTCATGCCCCTTCACCTTGGAAGTTCAGACCTATCTAGGCTGTGAAGGTCTTAGGGTAGATCGGGTAGGGACAGGCCACATGAGATTCCTGTCCATGCAGAGATTGGAGAGAGAAGCCTGGCACAAGAGTTGAGGACAGAATGCAGAATGTATAATGAAAAACAGGCAGTGTGCCTTGTTTTATAGAGGGCCCAAACCCAGAACAGGGATCCAGCGTGCCCAGGTCTGAATCCCAGCTTGGCCATTTATTCAGTGTGATCTTGGGCATTCTTAACCGCTCTATGTCTCAGTTTCCCCATTTGTAAAAATGAGAATAATGACAATACCTTTTTCTTACAGTTGTGGTAAGGACTTAAAGAGTTTAATGAGCTACGGGCTCAGAAGAGTGTCAAAGCGTGAAGTCACTACAGTTGTCACTGTGCTGTTGTCTGGACTGAGGGGCGGTCAGGACTCAGGTACTAAGGTTAGTCCCTTCCCTGTAGAGGCCACAAAGTCAACAGCCTCTCAGCTACCATGACCACCACTTCCCAGTGAAGGTTGACTAGTAACCTGGGGAGTAAATGAATTTTCCAATTTTGTCCATCCAAGCAGGGAGGTTTTCCAGACATTTGAGTGTAAACATCACGACCGAGCAGGAAATATACAGCTTCTCCTCCTCCCAGACATTGTTTATTGTGTGGCCACCGTTTACCATTTACCAAAAGAAGACTTCCAACAGAGACACTCTTCCTGAAACCCAGCAGGACCCCAGAGGACCTTCCCAGGACAGGCCCTCCCCCACATCCTCTGCTCTAGCTCTTCTCTGAAGCACCTAGATAGCAGTATTTGATGCACATTTCCTGAGATGTTTTACAGATGTGAAAAACCCTTCACTCTTCAACAGATGGAAGATGTTAACTACTGGGCACATAGCCTCAGATCTCCTGGGACCTAAGGACTGACAATGTGAACCCCTGTGACAACACCCTGTGACCTCACCATCAGTCAGTCAGAGAACTGTGCAGGAGCTGACCAAGTACCCTGCAACACCACCCTTCTCCCCACCTGACTTTTTCTGTTTGTTTTAATTATTTTATCTATTTTAATTGAAGGACAATTATTTTACAATATTGTGGTGGTTTTTGCCATACATCAACATGAATCAGCCACGGTGTACATGTGTTTGCCTCATCCTGAACCCCCCTCCACCTCCCTCCCCATCCCATCCTGCTGGGTTGTACCAGAGCACTGATTTTGGGTGCCCTGCTTCACGCATCGAACTTGCACTGGTCATCTATTTTACATACGGTAATATACATGTTTCAATGCCCACCTGCCTTTTAAAAATGCTTTGCTGAAACCCTTCGGAGAGCCCAGGGCTTTTTAGGCATGAGCCACCGGTGTCCTTGCAGCACCCTGCAGTAAACCTTTCTCGGCTCCAAACTCCAAGGTGTCAATTTGTTTGGCCTCACTGCATGTCAGGCACACGAACTTGCGTTAGTACTCCTTCCCCAAACTTCTCCAGAATTTAGCTTTCCTTCTGCAGATTCAGCATCAGTTGTGGCCCTCATCTTCTCACCTGAGCCCCCATATCAGACTGCTGGTGGCTTTTAGTCTCTCGTCTCTGCTAATTCCATGATCCTTACAAAACTCAGACCGTAACTGTGCTTAACTATGTCTAGTGGGAAAATACAAGTGAAAACAAAAATAGCATATGGCTGCCCCCCCATCAGGCTTATGATTAAAACTTTATCAAAAACAAACAACTCACAGGAAAGGAGATCAGATTTGTGGTCACCAGAGGCAGTGGGTAGGAGGAGGCAAAATTGGATGAAGGTGGTCAAGAGATAAAAACTCTCAGTTATAAGAAAGGGGACTTCCCTGGTGCTCTGGGGGCTAAGGCTCCATGCTCCAGATGCAGGGGGCCTGAGTTCCATCCCTGGTCAGGGAACTAGATCCCACAGGCCACAACCAAGAGTTTTCATGCCACAACTAAAACCTGGCCCTGCTGAATAAATAAATAAAACATTTTTTCAAAAAGATAAATTAACTTTTAGGGATATAATGTACAATATGATTGATAGAATTAATACTGCTCTTATGTTATATGCGAAAGTTGTTAAGAGAGTATATCTTCAGAGTTCTCATTACACTGACCAAAGTTTTTTCTATTTCTTTAATTTTGTATTTATATGAAATGATGGATGTTCACTAAATGTATGTGATAATCATTTCATCCTGTATGTAAGTCAAATCATTATATGGTACACTTTGTGAGTGATCAGTCACTCAGTCATGTCCAACTCTTTGTGACCCCATGGTCTGTAGCCCGTTAGGCTCCTCTGTCCGTGGAATTCTACAAGCAAGAATACCAGAATGGGTTGCCATGCCCTCCTGCAAGGGATCTTCCCGACCCCAGGATCGAACCTGCATCTCCTGCCTCTCCTGCATTGCAGGTGGATTCTTTCCCCACTGAGCCACCTTGGAAGCACTATGTCAATTATAACTCAGGAGAAAAAAAGTGAAGCCTGCTAGTATCAAGCACTTATAATGGGTCTGAGAGGGAGATTTTTACACATCCCTTGTGGGAGGGGGTCATTTTGGAGGGTCTCTAGGCAGTGTGATCAAAATCTAAGGTGCACAGTCCTCTGACCCAGCAGCTACAGGGCTCCACCTGTACCCAGAGGATCATTCCCATGAGAACGAAGGAGGAACATCAAAAAGGTTCATTGAGCCCTGCTTAGAACAGAGAAAAAAGCTCAGAAACAATCTAACAGTCCATCAGAAGAGACATGGCTACACTGTGATATACCCACTTCCCGGAGCACGGCACAGTGCTGAAACACCAGCTACGCGTAGCAGTACCGATACCAAAGGAGCTTACGTAAAGACAGATAAACCACGTCTGTCCCCCTTCAAATCCGTATGTTGACGTCCTAGCCCCCAGTATCTCAGACTATGATGATATTTGGAGATAACATCTTTAAGGAGGTTATTAAGATGTTGACCAAATAAAGTGGTCCCTAAGCCAACATGACTAGTGTCCTTGTAAGAAGAGGAAATTAGGATACGGATACATGAAAGGAAAACCTGATGAAGACACAGAGATAAGATGGCCATCTACAAGTCAAGGAGAGAAGCCTCAGAAGGCACCAACCTGCAGACACCTTGATCTTGGACTTGTAGCTTCCATACTCTGAGAGAATAACTTTCTATTGTTTAAGGCAGTGGTCCCCGACCTCTTTGGCACCAGGGACTGGTTTCACATAAGATAGTTTTTCTACAGACCAGGGTAGCAGGAGGGGATGCTTTCAGAATGATTACATTTATTTTGCATTTTATTTCTATTATTACATTGAGATATATAGGGTCTTCCTAGGTGTCACTAGTGGTAAAGAATCTGCTTGCCAATGCAGGAGATACAAGAGATGCAGTTTCGATCCCTGGGTTGGGAAGATCCCCTGGAGGAGGAAATGACAACGCACCACAGTATTCTTGCCTGGAGAATCCCATGGACAAAAGAGCCTGGTAGACTACAGTCAATGAGGCTGCAGAGAGATGGACACAACAGAGCAACTGAACATGCTATCTTACAGTATATATGATGAAATAGTTATATAATTCACCATAATACAAAACCTGAGCTTGTTTTCCTGCAGATAGATGGTCCCATCTGGGGATGATGGGAGAACAACAGGGAGCAGCTGTAAATACAGATGAAGTTTCACTCTCTTGCTTGGTGCTCACCTCCTGCTGTGTGGCCCGGTTCCCAACAGGCCATGGACCAGTATTTTGGCCATGGACTGGTATTGGACCAATACTGGGTTAGGGACCCCTGATTTAAGGCACCTAGTTCATTCTCGACTGCAGTACTTTGTCACAGCAGCCCTATTGAACTAGACCACACAATACACAATATTGGATATTTTCTCTGGGTGTGTATAGCTATGTGTAATGTATGGAAAAGAGAATGGAAGGGCCCATCACAGTCCAACTCCTCCTTTGGGGAGGCATAGAGATTGAGATTGGGGACTAGGGGTTGAAAAGGTAAAACTAGGCTTTACTGATTATAATAACAAAGTACTCACACATTATTTGTATATCAATTTAAAAAGCCCTCACTCATGGTCTTCTATTGACTACAGCATACAATGTACTTCCCCACCTGCAACCAGCCATCTTTAGAACTTCATTCCCATTCTCACTCCTGAACCTTAAACACCAATTTGCCACACCAGAATATCCCACCCCTCCACAGCCTCCACACCTCTGTCTGCCTTGTCCTTCCCCCTCTGTAAGCCTGGGCTGCTGATTCTCATCCTTCAGAGCCCAGCTCAGCTGTCACTCACAGTAGAAACAGGTTGCTGGAAGTCTTACTTGGCAGATTTTCCCAAGGCCCTCTTCTCTGTTTGTTTTTTTTTTTTTTTTTTTTTTATGTTCTTATTTATTTTCGTACTCCCAGTGCCTGTGGCCAAGTAAATGCTCAATAAATGGTTCCAAATGCATCGATGATAGCAACATTTTCCAGCAGGTTGCTTTTTCCTCCAATGTGTCCCAAAGGTCCCACATTTCATTCTGTGTGAATTAACAGACTCCCTCGAGACCAGAACTGTAATCACGGCGTGACCGAGGGCCAAGCCTTCTACTGCTTTTTTCACACAATGGGGATGACAGGATTTCTGAGCTAGCCAAGCCGCATTTACTTTTAATTTTGGTGAAATCAGCTAAGAATGTATTGCAGTTTATTTTATTCAAGTTCTATGCCCGTAAAGGTCTTCAATTACTTAACTCACAATGCATCTGTGCTCAGTCGTGTCTGACTCTTTGCGACCCCATGGACTGTAGCCCTCCAGGCGCCTCTGTCCATGGGATTTTCCAGGCAAAACACAGAGGTGGGTTGACATTACCTTCTCCTGGGGTTCTTCCTGACCCAAGGATCGAAACTGAGTCTCCTGCACTGCAGGCAGATTCTTTACCATCTGAGTCACCAGGGTTACCTGAAATAGCTCTCACATCAAAAATGCCTCTTGAGCTTTACCTGCGAGGCTCTGCTAACCCAGACCTTACCTCTTCATTGGCTTGGGTGAGCACTCTCTCTCCAGATTGGAGGATGTGTGTTTCACATGCATTGCATTATAGGAAGTGTGAGTGTAGTCATTTTCATCGCTGTAGTCAGGACCGAGCAACGTCCGGGCCCATGTTCCCATGTCATAAGGAGGAAGGGTGCCTCCAAATTCAGATGGCAAAAATTCAGGGTGTATTAGCTGGTGGAGGCTGTTTAAGTTGTTTCCATGCAGGAAAATCTGGAAAGAAAAAATAATTAACGAGGAAACAAATCCAAAACATATGATCAAGCGTTTAATCTAATACATAGTGTAGCAGTGACAAAGTAGATGCATTGTTGGTGATCATGGAGTTTAAAGAGGCATTCAATTTTGTGTCTGTGGCTTAGTCTTCATAAAATGTTAATTTATTGCTCAGAAGAGGGGCTGAATTAATAGTCCTTAAAAATGAAGTTCATGAATAAATTGGGTATTTTTTGGCCATGGTCCAAATTTACACATATAGTCATGTCTTAATTATCCCTGCAGATGAAAAGAATAGGAATGTATATCCTCCAAACCCCTGATCATGCTTCATGCACACCACATCGCACTATTCTCCTTAAGCATCCTCTAGACCCTCCTCAATGTTCCCCATCCTTCCCAGGCCTACATCTAGTGGCAAAGACTTCCTCAATCTGCCCCAGTGACACCTGCCCACTTGACTCTCCCCAATTCCCCAAATTAACTGTTCATTGTGAGATGACTTCTAAGATTTTCTGATTTGTTCATTGATGTCTTTCTGCCCTATAGGAGAGGGCTTCTCTGGTGGTTCAGTCGTAAAGAATCTGCTTGCCAATGCAGGAGACACAGGTTCCAGAACTGGGTCTGGAAGACCCCCTGGAGAAGGAAATGGCAACTCACTCCAGTAGTCTTGCCTGGATGATCCCATGGACAGAGGAGCCTGGTGGGCTACAGTCTATGGGATGGCAAAAGAGCTGGACAACTGAGCTACTCAAGAATGAAGCAATCCCCATAGGAAGAGCAGGATGCTCAGTAAAGGGACCATTTTTTTAAAAAACCCTTCTAATACTCTCCTAGCTCCCAGGGTGGTGTGGGCACAAGGAAAAATCTCAGTCACTTCTTAAGTAATGGAATTGGCAACCGTGACCTGGGAACTTATTGTGAGATATTTTTGCAACAATTTTCTCTTTCTGTCTGGATTTGCCAATACCCTGAACAAACAAGTCTGCATCTTTGAAGCATATAATGGATGGTGATGTAATTAGTTGTAAGGGAGAAAACACCCCCAAATAACATTTTCAAACAAATCCATGAAGTGGATAAGCCACAAGTCAATAATTACCATTGCCTGTAATTTAGGAATTGACTCCTGAAAGTTTATTCAAAGTGCATCTGTATAATGACATTGATTCCCACACTTCTTCATGTTGCAGGCTCAATGTGCATTAATTGTTCCCGAGTACAGGGTCATCAATTATACACACACATGCGCAGACTTAACCATGAAGAAATGTATGAATAGCTGTGATTTTTAAAATACTTACATATAGTATAATAATATATCATGTAAGTATTACATTACACTGTTAAACTGTTAGTACAGGCATCCCTGTCTACTGTGCTTTGTGCACTTAACAGATATTACACTTTTTATAAACCAAAAGTCTGTGGCAATCTTACATCAAGCAAGTCTATTGGTGCCCTTTTTCTAAAGTGTTAGCAAACCTCGTGTCTCTGTCACATTTTGATAATTCTCTTAATATTTCAAACTCATTCATGATTATTATATTAGCCATGGTGATCTGTGATCAGTGATCTTTGATATAACTATTATAATTTTTTTGTTGTTGTTTTGTATTTTTAATTAAAGTAATTCAATTACTTTGATTAATTAATTTAAATCAATTTAATTAATTGAACCTTTTTTAGACATAATACTATTGCACACTTAATAGACTATAGTATAGTGTAAATGTAACTTTTTTGTACACTGGGAAACAGAAAAGAAAAACATACATGTGATTTGCTTTTTCATGATGCTTGCTTTTTTGCAGTGGTCTGGAACCTAACTCACAACATGTCTGAAGGATGTAAATTATTGTATAATGTACTATATAAGTATATAATAAATATTTGCTTTTTATAAAATTAAATTTAGGTTACACTCTGCAGCATATGAGACCTTAGTTCCCTGATCAGGGATCGAACCTGCAGCCCCTGCATCGGAAGGCAGAGCTTTTCTCCCTACCTCGCCTTGTACTGAATTTTAACTTGTGATGTAATGACATCATTTAAAGAGGAAGGAGACAAGAAGCTAAGTGCTAAAATTCTTCACAAGAATACCGTAGCACTTCAAGAAACAACGTACATTTTCTGACACTGGATGGTTGGGTATGACTGAATTTTAACAAGATTTTTTTTTTTTAAGAAATTCACATATTCTGGCTTTTGCAGAATGTTTCAGTAGAGGAATTACAGTATTTGAAACGTGGAAAAGCTGGAGCTAAACACTGGTCCTGGTACCCATGCACCCACCCAAAACTTCCAGTTCTCAGAGGAAAAGGTGCATTGTTGAAACTGGCCCTCTCTCTGGCGGTACTGTGGAGTGAAGGAACTCAGCAGGTAGGAAGCAGAATCCCCATTTGTCAGATTCTGTTCTGCACCCAGAGAACCAGGAAACCCCTTCCTTCATGGGCAGAGCACTCATGATGGTTGGAAATGCCGTGGCTCCTTCCTGAGTAGAAGATGAGGCCAGTGGGAAGCACGAAGCCATGTTGGGAACCGTACAAGGCACTTCTTGGCTCTTATCACCATCCTGAGCCCCAGACAGATTTCAGAATGTCCTAGAATGCCTCTGCCTCCTGAGGCTGGTCAATTCTAGTCCCAGGTTCCACACTCATTTGCAGACAGGAGAATTACCTTCATCCCATATCCTATGGCAATGTTTCCTAATGATCTGGAAACAGCTGAGCTTTAGGAGTTGGGAACCCTGCAGAGTGTGTATATGTGGGAGGGATCCCCCACATTATCATTCTCCTCTGAGTACTCTGAGCTCTTCCCCAGGATGGAGTCGCTGGGGCATAGAGGCTTATATGCGAGCTAAGTTGCTTTAGTCGTGTCTGAATCTTTGCAACCCCTTGGACTGTAGCCTGCCAGGTTCCTTTGTCCATGGGATTCTCCATGCAAGAATACTGGAATGAGTTGCCATGCCCTCTCCCAGAGGATCATCCCAACCCAGGGATTGAACCCATGTCTCTTGCGTCGCCTGCATTGGCAGATTCTTTATCACTAGTGCCACCTGGGAAGCCCAGCGGCCTATATAAGGTGCTATAAGACTGACTCTTGTTTCCTTAAGAGGTGGTGTCCCTGAGCTAGGTGATAGCTGAAATCAGAAAGCTTATAAGAAAAGAGAGCTAAATAGGAAAGAGAAATGGGTGTTCCGGAATCTCTCCTACCAGAATGACTTTATGCTGTGTGTCTCATAAAATTACCCCAACCACTCTGTGATGTGGGTGTTAGTTTTTCCATTTTATAAATGAGGAAACAGAGATTCAGAGAAGTTAAAGAAGGCTGGGTTTCTCCGCTAATCAGAATGCCAGGGGGGCGGGGGGGGGGGGGCGCGGAGAATCTGCTGGAGGATGCTGGCTTCCCAAATGTCATCAGCTGATGCAATCAAGATTTTAAAAGCCTTTTTCCTGTGAGCATTATTACTTCTAAAGAAGAATGCATTCCCGGCCTCAAGGGTGATGGAGCTGGCAGCTATGACCCAAGAGTCACGGGGAGAAAGGCAAACCATTAACATTCTTCATAGAGATAACACATTCACAGGACAAAATGTAAGTTCTTAAAATATTCGGTGAACAGGAAGCTGTTTGACCTGGCATCTCCCACAAGCATTTACTGTAAAGGGGGCATCTGGCATTTGCATGCCTTCAACGCTTCCTTTGGTTTGTCACCAGGACTCTAAACTAACCCAGTGCCACTAAATTATTGATTAAATCCAGGCCATTTGCAAAACTCCAGCTGAGGCTCAAAAGCTCAGGGAGTGCAGAAAAGCAAAACAAAAACAAAAACCACAGTGAAAAATAAAGAAAGAGGGAGTTTGAGTGGAGGGGCTCTGCTGTTGTCCCTCTGAACCTCCCCTTTTGGGTTTTGTTTTCATTACCCGTTTCCTGGTCTTGTCTTTAAGGAATGGCTTGATGAGCGTGTACAGGGCATGAATGTACCAGGGCTGGTTGACAAAGTGGACTCCTCCAAAGCGGGCAGGAAAGCTGTCCTGGGTGGAAAAAGAGAAACACACAGTGATCAGCACGCATCACAGGTTAGATGGGCCCAGCAGGACCGCCTGCTAGAGGGCCTGCTGCTTCTCAGGAACTGAAACATCAGTGAATGGTGGAAGAGAGAGGAAACACACCTACCTTCCCATCATTAAGGGTCCCTCTGTTCCCATCATGTCTGTGTTCCCCTGCAACTCCACAACTAAGATATTGTGCATCAGGCCTGTCTCACAATCATGTGACCCCTGACACTGCACTGGGACATCTGCACCCTGTATGGTGAAGGGGCTGGGATTCTCCGTGGCATCAGAGAACCCAGGCTTCAGTTCTCACAAGCCCTACAAGATGACTCTGTCTACCCTCATTCTCTGCTTTCCTGCTCCAGCCCTCCCCGATTAGGGATCATGACCATAACTAAACCTTCTGGGTAATGGAGGCTGTGTAGGAAGCTGGTGGGAAAGGATTTCAAAGGCTGTTCAAAGTTGGGGCTCCCTGAAGTCCTTCAAAGTCTGACAACATCCAACATCTGTGGCTTCTTTTTCACCGATTTCAGAACTAGCTCCTTATTTCATCCCGGGACCCACCCTCCCTCAGTAGGTTCCAGGGACAGACACATGCTCATTGATGGGCTAGCAGACTCCCCTAACTGGGAGGTCCTCTTTTTCTGCAGATGAACACGTGAAGGGTGTATTATTAGTATAATGTACTATATAAGTATATAACAAATATTTGCTTTTTATAAAATAAAACTTAGTTTTTTAAATATAGGAAATATAAATACTTTTAAAACTGTTTCTAATTTTAGAATCCAGCTCAGAGCATAAGCTTAGAAACTGAGAAGCTGCCCTGGGTGCTAACTAGACCCACAGAACAAAGGACCTTGACCATGAACCCTGAGCTAGTCCCGCAGCACCAGGTTCTGGGCTCCTGAGGCAGGGCTTCCGAAGATTGCATTCACTGTGGTTAATGGAATTAAAAAAGAAGGAACATCTAACGTGATTCGAATTGCCAAACATTATGGCTATCAATTTTACCACAACAAAGATCTTTGTAGAATGTTAGCAAGATGGAGTGAAAGCAGAAGTCTCCTATTCAGGCTGCTGGCTGCTCATTGCAGTGTATGAAATGCCCTGTGTGGATCTTTTTTAGTAACAAGGAAAGAGAGTTATTAACTTTTTTCAGAACCCTTTGAGTCTATAGGCTCCCTGGGCATTTTCTACACTGAGACCTAGTTTCCAATGTAAGGACATGGAACTGTGCTTAAAGGTTGACCTTTAAAAAAAAAATCTTAACAATAATTTTGCCTCTATCTAGAAAAACAATAATTTTGCCTCTATTTCTAGACATTTTAAAGGCTTCCCAGGTGGCACAAGTGGTAATGGACCCGCCTGCCAGTGCAGGAGACACAAGAGATTGGGTTTGATCCCTGGGTCAGGAAGATCCCCTGGAGGAGGGCATGGCAACCCACTCCAGTGTTCTTGCCTGGAGAATCCCATGGACAGAGGAGCCTGGTGGGCTGCGATCCATTGGGTCGCAAAGATGTAGACACGATTGAAGCAACTTAGCTCGCATATAAGCCTCCAGAGTTGGACATGACTGAAGTGATTCAGCACACACTGAGACATTTTACAGAGTACAAAGTAGTATTTTAAAGCTTAAACTAGACAATTTCAATAAAAGGTCTTTATTTTGCGGCTCTTTGTGTATTTTTTGTTTCATTTATTCTATCTTTTGAAAACTTAATGACAACCATCAGGTAAGGGTGAGAAGACTGTTTATACCCATTTGTACATTTGTCAAGATTTCACACTTCTTCAAGCGTAAATTCAACAAGGTAGAAGTTCTTAATAAGAGTTTCTTTTCTCTTTTAGGTGCAGCTTGGGATCTAAAAATTCACTGGTTTCTTAAAAAGAAAGACCTTTCCCAGAAATTTTTTCTTTGCAATGAGTGCTAAGCAATAACCTCAGTCTTTTGGGGCCTCTTGAGCTTGTTAATTCAGAACTAAAAATAACTGTAATTCATTGTCTTAGATGCTACACATGGGTTCTGGGGCTGTAGAAGAAGAATGAACGTAAAGAGTTTATCTGTAAACCAGGGTTTTAGAATCTTTTTCAGTTGTGAAAGGAAGCAGTATCCTATGGTCCTTGCCCCCCACCATGTCCTCTGCTTGCCTTTTGTTTGTGGAAAATTTCAGTCAAAAAATAAGTTTAATCAGAGAAGTGAGAAATGCAGAAACAAAGGAGAATAGTCCAAGGAGACTAATGATAATATGGTCATTAAACATAGTCAAGGACCTTTAGTTCTTTCTCCAGGGCTATAGATAATATTCTGAGCCATAGCCTGTGAGCTGTCTTGTAGAAACTCAGACATCAGGTGGAGAAGTTAACTACAAGATGACCACACTGTGCCCAGGACACGAGCTGCCACAATTCCTAGAATTGGCCACAAAGGGATGGAACAAATGGACCCCGGAACTGAAGATTAACTCTGCCTAAAACAACCAAGATGATGCTGGTCAGACCACCCATGACTAATTTGAAGATGACTGTTGGAGCTGACTGCTATTTCTGCATGTAGCCCCCCTCCTTCTGTCAATAAAAGCTCTTGCCCCACCGGTTGCCACTGGTGGGGGTGGGAGGAGTAGGCTTTTGGACAATTGTCTGTCACCCTTCCCTGGGTGACATTCCCTGCATTTGCCAGCATCTGAAATAAAGCAAACTTTCCTTTCCACCAACCTGGCCTGTTTATTGGCTTTTAAGCAGTGAGCAGCCAAACCACACACACTCTTTCGGTAACAATACGGCCAGTAAGAAGGTTTTTATTTCTCTTGAGAGTCTATTTATTAAATTTCTAGTTTGGTAAAATGGAAGGAAAGCCTGTAAGTAATACTGCAGAGGCACTAGGTAAAATCTCAAAGAAAATACTAACCTTTAAAAAAAATCTAGAGTCTTAATTTTAGTCTACGGAAACTCAGTTCTCAAAGACAGCAACACTGTCTTCAGAAGAGACTGAAAGAAAAAACATAGAGCTGAGACCTGTGAGTTGTCTGTAGATCCATCCTGGTTTCTAGTCTACCTTCTTGAAGGTGTAGGATTTTATTGAGGTTGGCTTCTCATTCAGGTTGGCAAACAAATATGTACAGTAATGCATGTAAAATCCTATGCCTTGACTTTGAGGTTTTGACACAGGCTCACTTTTCTTCAGGTCCCTTCTATCAAATTCAAATGAAGGCCCTTCTGTGCAATGAGTGTGCTCAGTCACTCAGTTATGTCCAACTCTTTGTGATCCCGTGGACTGTCACCCAACAGGCTCCTCTGTCCATGGGAGTCCGGGCAAGAATGCTGGAGTGGGGTGCCATTTCCTGCTCCAGGGGATCTTTCCGACTCAGGGATCAAACCTATGTCTCTTGTGTCTCCTGCATTGGCAGGAGTTCTTTACCTGGAGTGGATTCTTTACCACTAGCGCCACCTGGAAAGCCCATTTGTGTAATAAGGTTAATGTGCAAATGTTCTTTGAATGAGCCCGACTGCATTATTCATAATAGGGTGTGTGTGTTTTGTGTGTGTGTGTGTGTGTGTGTGTGTGTGTGTGTGTGTGTGTATTATGCACAGGGAAAAGTGAGGGAAGAAAAAATGAACAAACACAACTATCTTTTATGCAATGCCCATCATTGTTACTCATTTTGCCTAATCTCATCAGCAAACCACAGATAAAGGAGAAATAGTCTGTCTCACAAATGTCTCCCAGGACCCCAAGGGATCCACCACCCTCACAGAGGTGCATTTCTTAGGGGCTGGAGCAGATTTATCTCAAGACAGTAAACTTTGATACTATGACAGTATAACATTTCGTTTTTGAGTTCTTGCCAAATAAACTCTATGCTCCAAAAACATACTCCAGGTTCAAGAAAATGGCATCAACCATTAGATTCTTGGGAAAAAAGGAGCAGTTTTGGTTCCTTGCTGTTAGGGAACTCATGATTTGTGAGTTTTAAAATTTGTTTTGCACGTGTGCTTGTCATCATCCACATAGCATGATTTCCTCTATCTCTGGTTACACATTTAAAGTATCTTATAACATCATTTTCTGGTCTCAAACACTTCTCAATCTACGCATAAGTGTTAGGATAACCCAACTGGCACAACAACAACAAAAGAAAATGTCATTAATTTTTGTGCATTTCATGCATTTATCAGTAAAATATAATATTTCAAATTGTAAATATATTCAAATCATAAAACTTATTTTTCCCTGTTTATTTTAAATATTTCCTTATTACAAAAGATTTACCCATTCTAGAAAAGTACAAAATAGATTTAAAAAGCATTATTGAAAAACTTAGAAAATACAAAAAGAAGAAAAGAAGAAACACCTACCATCCCACTGTGAAAGTCATACTTTTACAGTTTTCTAACATTCAGGACAGCCTATGTTATGTTTTAGTAACACACATCCCCTGCTCTTTATCACTGAAAACTGTAAAGATGTATTTCTCCCTCACATGAAATATCCTTGCTGGGTTGGCAGAAGCTGACTTGATTTGCTCTCAGCCCAGGACACAGCCTCCCTGTGTGGAGTAGCACTGCTCATCATACTGAGAAAGCATGTGGGGATCACACCTTTGCTCTTAAGGCTGGTGGCCAGAAGTGACATGGTTCAGCTGTCAGATTTACAGGCCAAATACATGCTTGTGTTCTAGGGAATCAAGATGTAGAATTCTACCTCTGGCCGGTAAAGACCACAAGTGTTGATGAACAACACTAATGATTACCCAAGCTCTCCTTTCCTTTCCTTCACCTCCTTCATTATTTATTTATTTATTACTTATTTGGCTGCACCGGGTCTTAGTTGCAGCATGTGGGATCTTTAATCTTCATCTGCATGCAGAATTTTTAGTTACAACAAGTGGCTTCTAGTTCCCTGACCAGGGGTCAAACTTGGGCCCCCTGAATTGGGAGTGTGGAGTCTTAGCTACTGGACCACCAGGGAAGTCCTCTTCTTTCTTTCTAAATGGGGTAATATTTTTTTACATTGGACTTAATTGATGGTCTACTTGCTGCTTCTGAAATAATATCAGATAATCAGTATCAAATAATAAAAATTAGAGTTTACAGAATAGAGGGGAAAACAGAAAATTGTCTTTCTCTAATGATTGATTTAGTGTCTTTAATTTTTCACTCAAAATCAGTTTAGACCTTGTACCTCTTCAATTCAGCACATACATATTATTGTATTCCTAGAGGACAAACACTGGATTATATTCCTTAAAGCACTTGGCAGAAATCATCATTGTCACGGCTTTCTAGGATTTTGACTCCTTTTCCCACTTTCTCTGCCTAAGCTCTAGTTACACCCTAAGTTGCTGAGGTCAGGCTTGTGTTCCTTGATGTCCTTTTTAAATATTTGTAGTCATGCCTCTCCGATATTTTTCTTCAGACTTATAGTGACACAAGAGGTAGCTTGGAGTGCTAACATCACTATAATCAATCCTTCCTCTAGCCCTCAAGTCACACAAATACATGTTCACACTGGACAAAGTAGCAATCGTATCTTTCAAACCAGTCCCCAAGGCATTCTAACTCCACATTCAAAGAGTGCTACCTTGAAATCCCTCTTAAATGGAACACTGATTCAATGAATGATGTGAAAATCTGAGGTCAGGATTCCCTCTTTGCTTTTTGAAAACTCAGAGAAGGCTATTCTTATCCATCTACCTTATTTCCCTTTATCAGATAAATAGCATCACCTTTGAGTGTTATTAAAATAAGTATCTGATACCAGAGAGAGTAGAAAGTAGAGTAACACTGACTTGAAGGAAGCAGGAGCCAGTGACCAAGAAAGTGATGGGGTAATAAGAAATAGGTTTGAACATGTAGGAAAAAATTTTTTTAAGAATTTGGGAAAGTTAGTTGAGTGGGATAAACTCAACTAGGAAAGAGGAGACAGAGGAGGTTCTACTGTACATTCTACTGTTTTTAAACCTAACAGTGGATTAAGTATTAGAAATGGGTTTGTTTTTATTGTGGAAAATAAGAGGGTGAATCAGAGTCATAGCAACATGGACGAGGCATAACTCTTTCAATGAAGTGCCAGGTATATGGGCCAAGGGAAGATAAAGTAGGTAAGTATTAGTCATTGAGTCATGTCTGACTCTTTGTGACACCATTGACTATAGCCTGCCAGGCTCCTCTCTCCGTGGAATTCTCCAAGCAAGATTACTGGAGTGGGTTGCTGTGCCCTCCTCCAGGGGATCTTCCTGATCCAGAATGTGGGCCAGGGGAAGAACCATTGAACCTAGGACTGAGGCTAACTAAACAATCAAGGTTAACTCCCTGGAAGGAATTCCCAGAGAGACAATAACTGATAATGCCCTGTTTGATAGATTAAAGGGTAACAAGAGAGATCCTTGTGGTGATGAAAATGTTCAATCACTGCACTGTGTCTTTGTCAATATACTGGTTGCACTATAGCTCTGTAGTTCTGCAAGATTAGGGAAAATTAAATAAAGGTTATATGGGATGTCTTTATATTAGCTCTTAGAACTGCATGTAGGTCTATAATTACTTCAAAACAAAAATTTTAAATGTGATTATTGTGAATATTTCAAACTCCCCCAAATAGTAGTCGCCATTTTCTTAAGCATAGTAGAAAAATTGCTAAGGCTGATCTTTTCTGCCTTATGTGAAATGTTAAACAAAAAATGTTAGAGTTGGACCAAAAAGAAGGAGGAGTTCTGAAGAACAGATGCTTTTGAATTGTGGTGTTGGAGAAGACTCTTGATAGTCCCTTGGATTGTAAAGAGATCAAACCAGTCAATCCTAAAGGAAATCTCAACCCTGACTATTCATTGGAAGGACTGATGCTGAAACTGAAGCTCCAATATTGTGGTCCTTAATGAGAAGAGTAGATTCATTGGGAAAAACCCTGATGCTGGGAAAGATTGAAGGCAAAAGGAGAACGAGGATGAGATAGTTAGATAGCATCACTGACTCAATGGATATGAGTGAGCAAACTCCAGGAAAGAGTGAAGGACAGAGGAGCCTGGCATGCTGCAGTTGATGGGGTTGCAAAGAGTCAGACATGACTGAGTGACTGAAAAACAACAATACTGAAGCACATTCTAAGAGGCTCTTCTTAATTTTCTTTTGGAGTCTTGGACAGCATTAAGTGATTCTTGCAACCCATTAGAAATACCCTTCATGTTTAAATGGGCACTTTATTTTCACACTGGCACTCTTCAAAGATCACTCAGCTGCCTTTTCTCGTGTTTGATCAGGATTGAGGGGCAACGTCATAGAGGCAAAACTGTTTCCTCTCTATTTCTTTGATGTTCAGACATAGATGTTACAGGTGGTAGTTGGCCGAGTTTCCTGTTGGATAATGAAGTACTTGCTCATGTGAATGGCTAAAGTTTGAAATGCCTGCAGGCTAACATACTTCCAACAGGGTTCAAGACATGCTTGACCTCAAAATCACAACGCCCTGAGAGGCTTGGTGAGCTCTGCTCACCCTGTCTGCCCTCTCTCCCATCCTCCTCCTTCTACTGCTTTTATGTGGAAATTGGAATAGGACCACTCAAATTCACAAATACCCTCTCAACATCTATTAAAATTCCTCTGAAACCCAAAGGCAAAGAAGAAAAGAGAGATGATGAGCACGTGAGCTGTCTTTCAGAGTGTCTGCCTCCTCCCCTTTGGTAGCTCTGAGCGTCTCCTTTCATTCATAAAACTGCATGTATGTGGGTCTGCAAGCACCATGAAGAAATGAGCATGGAGTTAGGATTTATCTCTTCAGTGCGTGCATGTCCTACTAATGATGCCCATTTCCCACATCAAAGCAGACAGATAAAAACATTTTGAGCAACATAAATGGGCTTCACTGATGCAAGAAAGCCTTCTAAAAATGCTATATTTCATGGTGATGGGTTTATATTACACCACGTGGTACTCATTAGTGTGAAAGTCACATATCCACCTGTTTGCAAGGAAATGGAGACCTCATGCCATAGCAAGTACACACCAAATGCTTTACATACATGAGTTGCAAGTAGGAGAGAGAACAGAATGTGTTTATCGGGAAAGCCACTGAGCAATAGCTCCCACTGACTATGGACTATGAATTTTCTTTGAATATACATTCCTGGAGATGGAAATGGCAATGCACTTCAGTATTCTTACCTGGAAAATTCCATGGACAGTCCATGGGGGTTGCAAAAGAGCTGGACATAACTTAATGACTAGACAACAAAGACCAAAAATGTTCCTGGAAGTCATTGTTAATTTCTGAGAAGATGTACCAACTCAGTGTTCTCTTCGGGGTAGGGAGGGCTTGGGCTCTTTATGCAGGTTCAGAGCAGGACATGTGAGAGATTGAAATTCTTTCTCTGCAGATCCTAGAACCATTATAATCTTTTGGCAATTATTCTAAACAGAATAGGCAAAACTGGCCTCTGTCACACCAACCCAGAGCAACAGATCAAGCTCAGAAACTTCCCTGGCCACAACCGATACCACGTTCCTTGTTGATCTTTTCAATTCAATTCAATCCTGCTCAACAGTTCACCGGCAGTTACTGAGCTCCTCTTATGAATGAAATGCAAGGGTACAGGAATACAGACCTACTCCTGTCTCTAATTCATCTATCGTCCAGTGGGAGAGACAGGGAAATAGAGACCCTTCGTGTGAGAGAAAGACACAGAACTCAGAGGTTAGCTTCTGTGGTTTATGGTCATTTCCTGTGTCTGTGTGCTCAATCACTCAGTTGTGTCCAACTCTCTGTGATCTTATGGAGTGTAGCCCATGAGGCTCCTCTGTCCGTGGATTGTCCAGGCAAGAATACTGGAGTGGGTTGCCATTTCCTGCTCCAGGGGACCTTCCCAACCCAGGGACTGAACCCGGGTCGACTGCATTGGCAGGTAGATTCTTTACCACTAGTTCCACCTGGGAAACCCTACAATAGTTTCTTAGAACAGAGCTAATAAACTGTAGAGAAAGCCAGAGGTGGAGATCAGGGGAGGCTGAAAATCCTGCAGATGCCAAATAAGAAAGCTTTCTATAAAGAGCTAACCAAAGATTTGGTGATTAATAAATGTATGTGACTATGTTTGAAAGTCTTCAAGGGTTTATTTGCCACCAGGAATCCCTATGTTTTTCCTAGACCCACTGTTTCCTAAGAATGAGCTTGAGTACATAATCTCTATTTCAAGAATTAAAAATAATAATAATAATAATTTAAAGGAAGGAAAGGAGAGAGGAAGGAAGGAAGGGAATCAGATTAAAAATTATCCATCTCATGGTATGTGCCTATCAAATTTTTGCCAAGACAACAGAAAATGTGACTAAAATTTAAAGAGTGTTCAAGAAGGAGGGGATATATATGTGTCATTGTGGCTGATTCCTGTTCTTGTTTGGCAGAGACCAACACAACATTGTAAAGCAATCTTCTTCCAATTAAAAAATAAATTAAAAAAATAATGAGTGTGATATAAGATATATAAAAATTTCCTGGTAGATTCTAAGTGCTCAATTCTTAGCTATTAAAGTACCTCTATTGATGTTAATGTTTTCTCTTAAATTACAGTATATCTATTAAGACTTTAATATCTTAGTGTACTTACTTATTACAAGTTTAGTTACAGACCAAAGATATTTGTGACATTAAAAGTAGAACATCTGCCAAAAGGTTACCTTAATTTCTACCTCACACATGGTAGACAAGTTTTTAGAAAATCAACTATATTTCTAAAATTTCATGCTTAATAGGACTCCAAATAGGAGGACTGCTTTCTTCCTGGGTTCTGTCAATCTCTTTGCTGGCCAGGAAAGGTGTCCAAGGAGGTGACTGTCCTCAAGGAGGTGACCATTGGGAGGAGAGAAGGGGGAGACAGCACACACATCCAGCCTGGCCAGTCTGCATCAGCAGAGCTGAACTCAGCAAAGTTAGTCAGTCAGTTCAGTCACTCAGTCGTCTGTGACTCTTTGTGACCCCATGGACTGTATAGCATGCCAGGCTTGCCTGTCCATCACCAATTCCCAGAGCTTACTCAAACTCATGTCCATTGAGTCGGTGATGTCATCCAACCATATCATCCTCTGTCATCCCCTTCTCCTCCCAACTTCCAATCTTTCCCAGCATCAGGGTCTTTTCCAATCAGTCAGTTCATCACATCAGGTGGCCAAAGTATTGGAACTTCAGCTTCAGCATCAGTGTTTCCAATGAATATTCAGGACTGATTTCTTTTAGGATGGACTCATTGGACATTCTTGCAGTCCAAGGGACTCTCAAGAGTCTTTTCCAACAACACAGTTCAAAAGCATCAATTCTTCGGCATTCAGCTTTCTTTATAGTCCAACTCTCACATCCATACATGACCACTGGAAAAACCATATCCTTGGCTAGATGGACCTTTGTAGATAAAGTCAAGTCTCTGCTCTTTAATATGCTGTTTAGGCTGGTCATAGCTTTTCTTCCAAGTAGCAAGCACCTTTTAATTTCATGGCTGTAGTCACCATCTGCAGTGATCTTGGAGCCAAAAAAAAAAAAAAATAGTCTTTCACTGACTCCATTGTTTCCCCATCTACTTGCCATGAAGCGATGGGACCAGATGCCATGATCTTGTTTTCTGAATGTTGAGCTTTAAGTCAACTTTTTCACTCTCCTCTTTCACTTTCATCAGGAGACTCTTTAGTTCTTCATCACTTTCTGCCATAAGGGTGGTGTCATTTCTCCCATCAGGAAGTTTCCATGAGCTTCTCATCCTTATCCCTCAGAGGGCAGACAGAATGAAAACCACAATCCCAGAAAACTAATCAAACTGATGGCATGGACCACAGTCTTGTCTAATTCAATGAACTATGAGCCATGCTGTGTAGGGCCACGCAAGACAGAGAGGTTGTGGTGGAAAGTTCTGACAAAGCGTGGTTCCCTGGAGAAGGGAACGGCAAAACACTTCAGTATTCTTGCCTTGAGAACCCCATGGACAGTATGAAAAGGGAAAAGATATAATACTGAAAGATGAACTCCCCAGGCCGGTAGGTGCCCAGTATGCTACTGGAGAAGAGTAGATAAGTAGCTCCAGAATGAATGAAGAGAGCTCAACCAAAGGAAACTTAATTTGTCATAAAAATAACTCCTGCTCCTCTAACCACAGTGACCTTTAAATGGGCTTATATTTGACTATTAAACTGCAAATACATTGTGTAAGTACCCCATACTTCATCTTCACATTTCTCTCGGGGCCCTTATGTGGTAAATAGATGATACTGACTCATTATTTTAAAGTAAATATATGAAGAAATCTAGATTGCTTGAATTACTTATTTGCCCAAGAAATCAATGCCAGAAGGTATGGTGTTCTTCATCCTTTAGTCCTGAGACTCACAAAACTATGATGTCTCTTAAAGAAAGCAGCATGGTGGAAGGAACACAGAGACCATCAAAGCAAATCTTTTGGCAAATGTTTAACTTTTAACCACACAAATAGATTTGGTCTGTAACCAAGCTTGTAATAAGTGTAACAAGATATTAAAGTCTTAATAGATATATTCTAATTTAAGTGAAAACATTAAAATCAACAAAGGTAACGTAATAGCTAAAAACTGAGCACTTAGTATCTAACCAGGAAATTTTATACATGTTATCTCATATCATACTCTTTACAATCTTATATAAGTATAATACTAATATATGTATCTATATCATCCTAGTTTTACAGAAGAGGAAGCATAGTCTTATTAGACAACATAGTCTTATTGCCCAAGTTGACACATCAAGTAAGAGACTGAATGAATATGAATCCAGAACTGTCAGTTCCTATAGCTGAAGCTTGTATCTCCTACCATATTTTCACATAAACTATATGTCAGCAAAATTTGGACTGGGAGTAATCTTCATAGGGGTTTCAAAGCTGCATAAGCTTACTAATTGAGATAAGACAAACATTTCAAAGTATAAACTTCAAATCCTAGTTAAAATTCCTTAATCTTGCATTAGCTGTGAGCACTTCACATGATCTTTACAAGAGGACCATTCTCATGGTCTGAAAGTGCTGTCATGTAAAGAATTACAGTTGTCATTAGAACAAAATGAACAAGCATTCCTAATGAGCACTCTGGAAGTTTTAAAGCTGAACTGGACTGGCCTTGCCTTATTAGGAAGCATTGCACTAGCACAGTTATAATTTTAACACAGCCTCATTCTGCAGGAGATGTGAGTCAGCTGGAAATTTTCTTGTGTTTGAACACACTTGATTTTCTAATCACTAAATACACAGCTCTTTTCCATATCAAAAACTACCAATAACTCATCTCCAAAATAAACAGCAGGGAGGATTCTGTTAGGACAAAGCCACAACATTTGTTTGTGGTATGCTCCTTCCTCCTTGTGATGGAGTTGGTGGAACTCATCAGTTCCCTGATCTCCTCCAACTCGGAGTCTGGCTAAACTACATTTCCCATCCCCACCTGTTACAAGGTAAAGCATACGATTAAATTCTGGAGACTGGAATGTAGGTGGAAGTAAGATTCACCACTTTCAGACTCAAATTATATGTGACTCTTCCATGCTCTTTTTCTCTCTTGCATGTGACTGGAAATGGAGGACTCACACCCTAGAATACTGGGGAGCCCCAGAATGCACAAAGCCCCAACCCATGAGCTCCTTGTGCAATGAGAATCCATGCTCAGGAAAGCTGCCTAACCAGGAGCAGCAGGTAAAAACTAAACTTTCATTCTCTTAGTAAAACCAAGTGTACCTATGTTTGTCTGAGGTTAGGAAAGAGCAGACTCTTTTCTTTAAATGGGACCATGTTAAGCCCTGATTTGTTGTGATCTTGAGAGCAGGGTGCTGATGATGGCAGAACCCATGGAGATAACTAGCAGATCATTGTGGCCTGGGACCCCAGAATCAGTCAGGTGGGACCTGAACAAAGCCCAGGTCTCATTTCACTCAGAGAGGGCTGCTTTTTACTGCCTATATATGATGGCCACTTTGCTCAGTAAAAAAACAAAAAACAAACCTTGAATGTGGAGGGTAAATCATTGATCTGGGGGAATTTTCTTTTCTTTTCTTTGAAAAACTAGCTCATACACTTCTTTTTTAAGCTCATCTGTCTGTCACGTGGAATGGGCCCTATTTCATCTTGTAGCCACTTACTCTACTATCCAAAGAAAATTCTCGCTAAATCCTACCAGCTACAACTACCCAAATGGTGCTGTGAAATTCAGCATTCAATTTAAGCATCTCTAGAGATCATGTATTCACATTTTTATGATTCATAAAGACAGCAGCAAAAGAATTTTGGCAGTTATACAGACTTTACGAGAGTTTTATACACTTGTTTATATGTTGCATTAGCCTGAATGCTGTTTTAAGAGCACAACTTAAAAATCACAATCAGCTCTCTAGTAAATGTAACCATTATAAAAAAATTGAGTGATTTTTACCCTGGACAAAGCCACTTACAGGGACAGTTTTGTTTTTTTTTTTTAAGTCTTATTTGAATTTGTTGCAATACTGCTTCTGTTTTACGTTTTGGTTTTTTGGCCCCAACCCCAAGGCATGTGGGATCTTAATTCCCTGATCAGGGATCGAACCTTCATCCCCTGCATTGGAAGGGAAAGTCTTAACTACTGGACCACCAGGGAAGTCCCAGGGATAGTTTAAAAAAAAAATGATCCCAGAGAAAATAACATCTCACTATTAGGATCTGTTAGATTTTAAATTCTACAGCTCATGCTTTTAACTCAACTGTGAGAATCTTCAGGAATTTAAGGGCCAAGTGAGAGAGGATTATTACTGATAAAATTGGACATTTCCTACCTCCATCATTATAAAATACCTTGGGGAAAATGGTTTTCCTGTTTTTTTATTAGTAACACAAATTCTTACAAGGATTTTATAGTTTATACCAGCAAAAACCACCATATTTATTGAAAATTACACCAATAAGATATTGTATTTCAGATTAGAGGCTTCCAGAGGCTCCTATTATCTTCAAGAAAATTCTTTTAATGATATCACACACACACACACACACACACACACACAGCTGCAGGATGATGTCAGATGGGATCATCTGACCATTATGGAACATTTCAATCAGCCCCAAAGGGATTAAATAGTTGTGTTTTTTGGTTTGTTTTGGCTATGTTCCATGGCATTGTGGGATTTTAGTCCCCTGACGAGGGATCAGACCTGCACTCCCTGTATTGGAAGAACAGAGTCTTAATCACGGACTGTCAGGGAAGTCCTAAAATGTGTCTTTTTGTATCAGCACAATTCAAATTTGCTGTCCTCATCACAGGCCCTCCTTGGAGTTCTGACTTAAGAAATGGTAATCTTCTATTTGAGGAATAACACTCCAGGGATCTTATTCAGTGTTATAATGTTATCCTCCTTTGTACTTAATTTTATGTTAACATTTTATCCATTAGCTCTAGTTCTGTAATTGAATATTAAATCAGGATAAAAGTTCTTATTTTGTTCTCTCTTGACCCTTACACACACACACATGCCACAGACCCCAGCACGTAATTGATATTTGTCTTCTAGCTTTTCTTTTTCTTGCTTATTATTGAGGCTTCCCAAAGTTAGGATTAAATGAATTCAAATTCACACCAAAAAAAGATCCGAAGTCAGCCTTCTCAGCAAGTGAGTCTGCTGTGACTTACGCGGGTGTTAACTCAGCAGTGAGAGTTAATCCCCACTACTTTCTGCAAGCGGCAGATCCATCATTAAAGAATCATTCCTCTCCCATAGCGCTGATCTCCTGGTGAAATGAAGATACCACTGTCAGGGTAACACTCCAATTATTTTTCTCCCATTATTTCCCCGGAGCAGATCTGCTGCTGTTAGGAATGGATAGTTATGCTGGGGGTGCAGGTGGAGGTGGGAGTGAGGGTGAGGAGGAGGAAATGAGAGTGTCATTGACAGAGGATAACGGTAGGGCTGAGAAGGCAGCCTGCCCAGAAGGTGAAGAGCATCAGCTTTCCCAGCATCAGCACCAGCTCTGACCTTCTGATGGTGTCGCCAAAAGGGACGTATTTCTTACACCTTTGAGAACACAACACTTCAAGCGCAGCGTGGTGGATAGAAACTTGGTCAGGGAGCTCTAGTTCTAAAGCTACACACAGTGTAATTTTGGGCAAGGTACTTAACCTCTCTGGGCCCAGTTGGCTGCTGGTAAAATTCTGCAGGCGCTTGCAAGGTTTCACTGGATTTAAGCAGTTCATCCATTGTGTCTGGCACCCAGAATAAGCCCTGAGTGTCCTGGTGGGCTACAGTCCATGGTGTCACAAACAGTCGGACATAACTGAAGCCACCTAACATGCACTCACGTCCCTCTTTCGAGTCTTTACTTCTGAGTTCCCCTCTGGTGGCAGAAAGTGGGGGCATGCCTAGGCAACCAGGCTGCTTCTGTAGCCAGGTCTGTCTTTCCTTCACATCCTGCTTTTCCCAGCTTATTCCGTGATATGTCCTGCTCTGTCTCTCTCAGGGTACATCCATCACCCCTGCCCCCGTCTCCAGCTAGGATGCACCAGGGACACCCTCCCAGGTTTGTTTCCAGCCAACAGGAGCTCTGAGGTGGGGGGCGGGGTGGGGGTGGCTGGGGAGAAATCAGGGCTTTCCCTTCATGTGGTTCTACCTTGGAGGACGGCTCCTCCACATTCCCGTTCCCTTGGGACAGGCCTCTGTGGGTCCCACCCCTGGGTCCCAAGATCCCTTTGTCTCCTCCCCTCAGATAGGTCTCTACTTCCCCCTCTTACTAATCTGTATAATCTGTAGCTTTCCCCAACATCCTTGTTTGGCTGCTCAGATTTTCCATCACTTGTATGGTATCACCAATTCCCTCTGTCCCGTCTGGACAATGTATAAACAAAATAAACTTTGGGTACCCATATAGTCTAAGTAAAACATGTTTTCATCAGTGCTTTTATATCAGAGTTTTATCTGCATCTTTTAAAGAGCTTGAAAAGAGATGTAACTTATGTTCAACAGCAACACTTCACAAAATCACTTTTCTTTGCCTTCCTATCTTCATGTACACTTTACTCCTCTGTTGTCTTGCTCTCTCATTGTTTCAGAGGTATGTTGTCTTTTCGGCTAGGCAGATAGCAGCTGACAACTGTGTTTTCATTTATATATTCACATAACAAATGTTTATTTGAGAGCCTGCTGTGTGCCAGGCTCTGGGTAAAACTCCACTCTGCCCGTGAAGAGCTCACAGTCCAGGGAGGGAGACAGAAAACATAAGCACTTATTACATTCTTGGGTAAACACAGTGATGGAAAGGAGGATACAGGGGAGCATGGAGACGAGGCGATGCTTTAAACACCTGACACATAGCCAGGCGCACAGAGGGTGCTCAGACACGAGGCACGTCCATTAAAAGAGGGCGCTGGGCTGCAGGCCAAAGGCAGGGACATGGCCAAACCAGCTGTCAGGGGCCCAACCCTTCATTAAGCTACTGTTTGTTATAAAATGGGAGCCAGTAGAAAAGGTGGCTCAACCCACAGTTTTCTACCTGACAGCTAAACCAGTTCCATCATTTGTCCTGTGTTAATGGCACCAGGACACAGCGGTGCTGTGGGGCAGGGACACACCGATCTCCACTCTAAAGGCAACCTCTTTCTCTTTAGGAAGATAAATACAGAATATAATTAGCAAATATACAGGAGAGCCTTAAAATCATGAGCTAGCAGTGGCTCTGTATTGTGGGAATTGACCGTCAGGTAAGACTTTCCTACATCAAAGAATTCATGCAACAAAAATTAACACCCAGAAGAGTGTTTTGAGGACTTCCAGAGATATCATTTAGCCGGCAGAGGTCTGTACTGTCAAAGCTATGGTTTTCCCAGTAGTCACATATGGATGTGAGGGTTGGACCATAAAGAAGGATGAGTGCCAAAGAATTGATGCGTTCTCACCATGGTGCTGGAGAAGACTCTTAAGAGTCCCTTGGACTGCAAGGAGATCAAACCAGTCAATCCTAAAGGAAATCAACCTCGACTATTCATTGGAAGGACTGATGCTGAAGCTGAAGCTCCAATACTTTGGCCACCTGATGCAAAGAGCCGACTCATTGGAAAATACACTGATGCTGGGAAAGATTGAGGGCAGGAGGAGAGGGTGGTGACAGAGGATGATATGATTGGATGACATCACCGACTCAGTGGAGAAAACACCGCGAGATGGTGAAGGACAGGGAAGCCAGGTGTACTGCAGTTCGTGGGGTTGCGAAGAGTCAGATATAACTTAGGACTGAACTACAAAATCTGAGATTTTGTAGTTTTGTAGTTTTGTGAGGTCCAGTGGTTAAGAATACGCCTGCCAACACAGGTTCAATCCCTGGTCTGGGAAGATCCCACATACCACAGGGCAACTGGGTCTGTGCACCAAAGTACTGAGGCCCATGCACCCATGCTCTGCAACAAGAGAAGCCACTGTAATGAGAAGTCTGTGAGACTCACAACTGGAGAGTAGCCCCACTCACCATAACTAGAAAAATCCTGTCTGCAGCAACAAAGACCCAGTTTAACCAGTAAATAAATAAATGTTTTGAATATTTAAAGGTGACATATGGACCACCAGGAGGAAGGAATGTGTGTCTGGATGATGTGAGTCTAGGAAATGATGGGTTGGTATTCATGGGCTATACCCTGGTTGGGTTTCCACTAAAACAGAGTAGAATTGAGGCAAAGTGTAAGACGGAAGAAAGCAAAAATTCTTGCCTTATATCGTGCAGTCTCCTGTTTGAAGCTAGATTCTAAGTCTAAGTAAACTTGTAAAAAATATATTCACAGTGTGATAGGACCAGAGATATCAAATGATGGTATTTTAGCAGCTTAGACTCTAACTTCATGCAAAATAGAGTTGTATCAGATCTTTCAGCAGTCAAGCACAGAAAAGAGAGCTAGTCTGTGTACTCTGAACTTATCTCAAAAAAGAACCACATAAAACACACAGAACTGTCTACTCTCTTCCATCTTTATACCCCAGAGACTACTGAATAAATATTTGTAGAACAAATGAGTAAGAGAATAGCATGGGAGTAGAAACCACTGCACCGAAAAAGTCCACTGTCCCTTCTAATCACAAAAATATTCAATTCAGCCTTTAAGATGATTTTTTTCCACTTGAGACGAAGCTACATGAGATTTTCCAATTGAGATGAAGCTACATGAGATTTGGCGGTAGGGTGCTGAAGAGTGAGTTCTGTTGGGTACAGTTTCTAAGAGGAGTGAGTGCCATTGGATACAGAGTTTCTATGCAGGTGATGAAAATGTTCTGACATTCAACAGTGGTGATGATTGGACAGCTCTGTGAATATGCTATGACTCGCTGAACTGGACCCTTAACAGGGGTTAACTTTGTAGCTTGTGAATTATATTTCAATGAAGTTGGTCTTTTTAATCATAGTTGAGATTCAGTCTTGATGAAATACATTATAACTCGAGAATCCAAATACAGCTCACTGTGCATAGTGTAATAAATTAGTTTTATCCTTGCAAATAAGGAGATTTATGTTATAATCCAATGAAAATTATGACCTTACAATAGAGAAAAAAGTATTCTGATGAAATATGAGAGCACTTTAAACAGAAGACCAGCATGCAAATGAGTAGGAGCTCATTAGCTGAGAGCTGCAAATATTTTGTGTATCAGAGAATTGGTAGCTGGGTTATTGGTTCAGTCAGTCTTTCATCCAATGAACATTTATTAAGAAATCTGAGCAGCAGTATTTTTCTAGAATCCTGAGGAGCTGTCTCATCCTGGGCTGAATCATTGAGCACCAAAGAGGCTTGAAATTCTCTAAGACAACATGAATATACTATCAAGACATCGCGGGCTATATAATTCCATCTCCTACTCTGGGGCTCTCTCAGATGAAAACTGGGAGTTACACAGCTCTTAACACAACTGAGTTCATCTTGACCACAAACTCTGATGCTTCTACAAACAGAGAAACAGAGCTCTTTCCTAGATGTAGTGACTTTCCTCTAACATGTGTGGTCCAGAGCTACAACCAGTTCTCTATCTACCTGCCATCCTCTGTAGCCTTCAACAAACCATAGCTGAAGGGCAGTCGATTCTTAGAACCCTGAAGTGTCCAGTATGGGGTCTCTAAGCACGTGTGGTTATTGAACAGTTGAAATATGTCTTACCCAAACCAGGATGTGCTGCCAGGACAAAATACCCACCAGATTAGACTTAGTAAAATCAAAACCATCCCTTTAATATTTAAAAATGTATTACATGTTGAAATCACACCTCTTTAGATATATTGTGGTGTGTGCATGTTCAGTCATGTCTGACTCCTTACAACCACATGGACTGTGGCCCAGCAGGCTCCTCTGTCCAAGGAATTCTCCAGGTAAGAAATACTGGAGTGCACTGTCATTTCCCTCTCAAGGGGATTTCCCTCTCTGGGTCAGTTTCTGGGTTTAATCCCACTTCTCTCGCGTCTCAGAATTGCCAGGCCAGATTCTTTACTGAAAAGCCACCTGGAAAGCCCTTAGATATATTAGGTGAAATAAAAATATATTATCCTCTCCCAATGTAGCTATCTTTTCCCTGAGGATGAATAGCAAAGAACTCAGTTAAAGAAAGGTCAGGCAACAAAGAATATATTGAAGAGAGGTAAAGAGCAAGGCATGGCCAGCCTCTGCTTACTAACTTGTTATAACTGCTGTCATAATTGGGGGGAAATAATGAGAATGAGGCCTGAGATGTTAATCTAAACCTGATTTAACTCTTCAGTGCTTCTGAAATGTTAACAGAGTTCTATAACCAAGAACTTCTTTCTGGAAGGGGAATCCCACCTACCACAGGCAGACTGTGTAGCTGGATCTTAGGTGCATGCTCAGTCATATCCAACTCTTTGCAATCCCATGGACTGTAGCACACCATGCTCCTCCATCCATGGCATTTTCCAGGCAAGAATACTGGAGTGGGTTGCCATTTCCTCCTCCAGAGGATCTTTCTGACTCATGGATTAAGGCTAATGTAACTGCTGCCACTATGTACAGGCTCAACTGGATATTTGAGGAGTTGAATCAGCTGTATAGGGAGGAACAGCAACTACTGAAGCCCTTTGCCCAGATATAAGTAGTCAGTTTTAAACTATATTCTTAATATCCATGAAGATAAAGAACTCATAGCAAGTGCATTTGCACTGCATAAAATGTAGGGGCATAATCTTTAGGATACATTCCATGTGCATTTCCTTTATATGAACAGTTCCAACTGGAAACATACACACACACACACACACACACACACACACACACAAATCTTCCAGAGTAACTCATATGTGCTTCTAACTCTTTGTCATCAATTCTCTAACAAGACCCACCATGTACGAGTGGAGGAATTAGAGATACAATGATGAAATGATTGAGTAGCCTCCTTTGAGAAAGACACAGTTCCATGGGAGAAAGATACAAGAAAACAAATAAGCAATTTTAGGGCTTTCCCTGGTGGCTCAGTTGGTAAACAATCAGCCTGAAATGCAGGAAATTTGGGTTTGATCCCCAGGTTAGGAAGATCTTCTGGAGAAGGAAATGAACAACCTACTCCAGTCTTCTCGCCTAGAGAATCTCATGGGCTGAGGTGTCTGGTGGGCTACAGTCCACGAGGTTGCAAAGAGTCGGACACGACTGAAGCAACTGAGCATCCACAAGCACAAAGCAATTTTATTCATCTTGTAGAATAATTGTGATATTTGACCATTAGTGGATGTAGGAGAACAAGGGCCTTTTCATGAGTAATTAAAGCCGAGACTCACACTACTGCTCGATTAAGAAGCCCATGCACCACAACTAGAGTAGCACCACTCGCTGCAACTAGAGAAAGCCCATGGGCAGCAATGAAGAACAAGTACAGCCCCAAATAAACAAGTTTTACAAATTAAAAATAGAAAGCTTCTACTGCTGCATGAGAACAAATTATGTGCTAATGATGTTACTTTAGTAGTTAGTCCAAGCCACTTTGGTGTCTTTGTGTTTGGGTCTTGCTTCTTTGATGCTGGTGATGTAGAACAGAAAATGAGAAGTGAGTCTTTTGGGAGGTTCTCTATGCCCAAAGCAGTCACTGCTCAGGGAGCTCTCTATTCTTTGCCCACAATCCTTGGTGCCCTGGAATCTTGGCTTTGCAGTAAAAGTAAAACCTTTGTGAGGTCCCAGTGTTCGCTGAGAGGCAGTGGTGTGGATAATAATGGCAGACAATTTGAGAAAACAAATGAATTATCACAGCTGACAACTTTGGGGCAAACACAGGAGTTCATTAATGAATTTGCTAATTCGTCCTCTCCATTGCCATAGAGAATTCAACAGTATATCTCTGTATAATGCAGAATGATTTTATATGGTAAGTGTGTGTGTGTATCTATGAGTCTGAGTGTAGACAGAGATGGACTGTGATCTGGAGTCTCATGTAATAATCTTATAAATCGTTGATGAATGTTCCCAAGTCTCTGCAGGTTACTCTTGATTTATAAATAAGACTCCTTTGCTACATACAGAAAATAAGTGCTGTCATGTTTGGAAATTAGCTATTCTAATTCTTTGATATTGCTCAAATTACATTTCCATCTTAGTTCAGTCTGCTCTCCTGAGAGACACTTGAGTCAAACATGGTTTGCTACTGGATGGTGGAAAGGGGACATTTCTGGTGATATTTGGAAAATGTAGCTCTACAGTTAGCACATGTGCTTGGATGCCTCTTTGCAGTTCAGTTCAGTCGCTCAGTTGTGTCCGACTCTTTGCAACCCCATGAACTGCAGCATGCCAGGCTTCCCTGTCCATCATCAGCTCCTGGAGTTTACTCAAATTCATGTCCACTGAGTCGGCGATGCCATCCTCATCCTCTGTCATCCCCTTCTCCTCCCACCTTCAATCTTTCCCAGCATCAGGGTCTTTTCAAATGAGTCAGTTCTTTGCATTAGGTGGCCAAAGTATGGGAGTTTCAGCTTCAACATCCATCCTTCCAATGAACACTCAGAACTGATCTCCTTTAGGATGGACTGGTTGGATCTCCTTGCAGTCCAAGGGACTCTCAAGAGTCTTCTCCAACACCACGGTTCAAAAGCATCATTTCTTCGGTGCTCAGCTTTCTTTATAGTCCAACTCTCACATCCATACATGACTACTGGGAAAACCATAGCTTTGACTAGATGGACTTTTGGTAGCAAAGTAATGTCTCTGCTTTTTAATAAGCTGTCTAGATTGGTCATAACTTTTCTTCCAAGGAGTAAGCATCTTTTAATTTCATGGCTGTGGTCACCATCTGCAGTGATTTTGGAGCCCCAAAAAATAAAGTCACTTTCCATTGTTTACCCATGTATTTGCCATGAAGTGATGGGACCAGATGCCATGATCTTAGTTTTCTGAATGCCTCTATTAGCTGTTAGCTAATAATTTTATCAAGAGGCAAGAGGACAAGAGGGCACAGATGAAATTTTCCCAAAGAGCATTTTCAGGGAAACTAGATAAGACAAATCACTCTTTAAAAAAAAGAAAAAGAAAAAGAAAAAGAAAAAAATTCCATTAACTGAATTAGGCAAAGAAAATGACTGTCACCCAATGTATCATTAATCATTAGGTTTTGCTTGTGTGTATGTGTTTGGTGGCCAATGTACAGATTTATGGAACACTAAAAAAATCTTTATAAAATCCATGTGGGCAGTATACTTTATGCCCATCTTATTGGATTTGGAGCACAGATATGTTGTCAATATTTCCCATACAGGTTTGCACGGTGCATGTGTGTTCAGTTGTGTCCAACTCTTTGTGGAATTACACCTATGGGAGCTACATCCATGGGGTGTAGCCTGGCAGCCTCCTCTGTCCATGGAATTTAGGCAAGAAAACTGGAGTAGGTTGCCATTTCCTACTCCAGGGGGTTTTCCTGACCCCGAAATCAAACCCACGTCTCCAGTGTCTCCAGCATTGGCAGGAGGATTCTTTTCCAATAGCAACACCTGGGAAGCTCATACAGGTTCCTAATTGTACATTTATTTTTTGACATATCTTTGGTCAGATTTTGGGTTTCCCTGGTGGCTCAGATGGTAGAGAATCTGCCTGCAATTCAGGAGACTGGGGTTTGATCCCTAGGTAGGAAAGATTTCCTGGAGAAGGAAATGACAACCCACTCCTGCAATTTTGCCTGGAAAATTCCATGGACAGAGGAGCTTGGTGGGCTACAGTCCATGGGGTTGCAAAGAGTTGGACATGACTGAGTACATGCACATGCACATGGTCAGATTTAGGGCACATTCCCCTTACTGAAAAACATTTTTACACAGAATTATATAACAGCACTCAGACTGAATTTTGGAAAATATTTATAATTAGGTAAGAAAGGAAAGCCCCTGTTCCTTGCAGGAGAAATCCCTACAGAATATTTTCTGTGCTTGTCCTGCCCTAGAAAAGATGTACAAATTATGATGAGTTTGACTAAGCTAATGAGTATAGTTTAATGTGTTCTGTGAATTAGACAAATTTTTAAATGGCCTGACTTCAAGAATGTTTTAATTTTTACTATTACTACATACTAGAGCTCTGTAACTGTGCTAAAGTTATGGCGGTATGACACTCATATGGGTTTTGGGGTGGCACAAGTTATATGAGTTACTCAGCCATAAAAATAAACAATGGAAACAGTGGCAGACTTTATTTTGGGGGACTCCAAAATCACTGCAGATGGTGACTGCAGCCATGAAATTAAAAGACGCTTACTCCTTGGAAGAAAAGTTATGACCAACCTAGACAGCATATTAAAAAGCAGAGACATTACTTTATCAACAAAGGTCCGTTTAGTCAAAGCTATGGTTTTCCCAGTAGTCATATATGGATGTGAGTATTGGGGGAAAAAAACAAAACTGAGCACTGAAGAATTGATGCTTTTGAACCTTGGTGCTGGAGAAGACCCTTGCGAGTCCCTTGGTCTGCAAGGAGATCCAACCAGTCCATCCTAAAGGAGATCAGTTCTGAGTGTTCATTGGAAGGATGGATGTTGAAGCTGAAACTCCAATACTTTGGCCACCTCATGTGATGAACTGACTCATTTGAAAAGACCCTGATGCTGGGAAAGATTGAAGGTGGAAGGAGAAGGGGATGACAGGGGATGAGGTGGTTGGATAGCATTACTGACTCAATGGACATGAGTTTGGGTAAACTCCAGGAGTTGGTGATGGCATGCTGCAGTCCATGGGGTTGCAAAGATTTGGACACGACTGAGCGACTGAACTGAACTGAGAAAGAAACAAAGTTGGGTCCTTTGGATAGACATGGATGGATCTAGAGAGTGTTATACAGAGTGAAGTAAGTCAGAAGGAGAAAAACAAATGAGTATAATAATGCATATACGTGGAATCTGAAAAAGTTGGTATAGATGATCTTACTTACAAAGCAGAAATAGAGACACAGAAGGAGAGAATAAATTTGTATCCCAACCAAAACACCCACCACCTCAAACAAACAAGCAATAACAACCTTTCATGTGATGCTAGGTTTAATTTCTATTTTCCTCAACTAACAGATATTGAGTTGCATATGCTTTGGAGTATGAAATTAAAATAATTAGTAAAAATACTTTCTAAAATAATACCAATAAATTTTTTTAAAGCTTTTCTTTAAACCTGTGTGTGTTTGCCATGTGCCAGACCTTCCTATTTTTCATATTTATGTCTTTTTGTAATTGGAAGATAATTTGCTTTACAGTGTTGTGTTGATTTCTGCCATACAACAACTTGACTCATCCATATGTATGTATATATACATATCTCCACTTTCTTGGGGCTTCCCTAGTGACACTAGTGGTAAAGAACCCACTGGCCAGTGAAGGAAAAGCAGGAGATGAGGATTCGAGGCCTGGAACAGTAAGATCCCCTGAAAAAGGAAACAGCAACCCTCTCCAGTATTCTTACCTGGATAATCCATTGGACAGAGGCGCCTGGTAGGTTACAGCCCATGGGGTCACAAAGAGTTGGACACAATTGAGTGACTAAGCACACAGCAGACAGTGGCTTCTATGGTGGCTCAGACAGTATAGAATCTTCCTGCAACGCAGGAGACCTGGGTTCAATCTCTGGGTCAGGAAGATTCTCTGGAGAAGCAAATGGCGACTCACACTCCAGTGTTCTTGCCTGGCAGGCTCTAGTCCATGTGGTCGCAAAAGAGTTGGTCATGACTGAGCAACTAACATTTCGTTTTCACTTCTCAGGGAAAACAGCAAAGATCAGGGACTAAGGGAATTATTCTTAGAAACTCTAGAAGTCTGTCTTGGGCCCCTTGGACATTACATCTTTAACTGGTGGTTTGCAGATCTGCAGTTAAGTTCAATAGGCAAAGTCTAGAACATCTAGAATCAGGAAGGTATGCTGAAAAACCTATAGAGATGCATAGAATGATAAAGAGGATAACTAAAGCATCAAGCTCTGGGACTCAGCTGCTCCAGGCACAGGATTCCCTGTGGAAGTCCCAGAGAATTATGTTGAACTATATTAATATAAGGTAAAAGAGAAGCCTGATTTTCAGTTCAACTTTGGAGTTCCCTTGGCTGCTGAAACAATTACAGGTCCCTGGAGCCCAGCAGTCTTCAGCACGTCAGCAAACTTTTTTCCCCCATTGCTTATTCAGAGGCATACTCAAATCTCTTAGAGAAAATTCCTTCTTTTCCCGCATTATTTTCACCAAAACTCTTCTTAAAGAAACGGTCCTCATTTGTAGTTTTGTTCATACCTTCATTTGTTCCTTTTTAAATTCACTGATCTATTCATTAGTTCTTCCTACGTTCTCATCTCCTTCTATTGGTCAGTCACCGTAGTGTGCCTGATTCTGGGGACAAGGATGTTTAAGGTGTCCCTTGTGCTCCACTTCCCAGTCCTGGACCCTCATATTGTTCCCACTGAGGCTGAATAGATAGGATAACTGTGGATTCTATGCAGCAAAGTTACCAACTTCACTTGTGTTTAGTTGTTGGTTTTATTCAGTCACTAAGTCGTGTCCAGCTCTTTGCAACACCATGGACTGCAGGACGCCAGGCTTCCCTGTCCTGTATCATCTCCCAGAGTTTGCTCAAACTCATATCCATTGAGTCGGTGGTGACATCCAACCATCTATCTTCTGTCATCCCCTTCTCCTCTTGCCCTCAATCTTTCCCAGGATCAGGGTCTTTTTTAACGGGTTGGCTCTTTGCATCACGTGGCCAGAGTCTCCCGCATTGTAGGCAGATTCTTTAACGTCTGAGTCACCTGGGAAGCCCTACTTATACATAAACTGAATGTGTGGATAAAAGCAGTGAAAATAGAAAATAGAAATTTTCCTTCCTATACATCAGTGGCTCATCTCATGCACCATCCTAGGGCTGCTGATCTGTCCCCTTCTTAAGGCTCATCACCTTGACAATGACGATGGATGGCCACTTGCTGGAAATGCTTTGCATTTCTGGAGAGCAAGCAGCATGGACCGCGTATTGGCAGGCATGGAAGGTGCAGTGAGAGCTGATGCTCCTCTGGCCCCTGGAATTCTATAGTTCTGCTTGCATTCCAGTAGCTTTGCCTTCCTGTGCGCAAGGGTCCAGGCATTCCTGATGAATAGCTGATTATTTTGATGACTCTGAATAAAGGTCTACACCATGGAATGGCTAAGCCATCCCCCATGTGTAAGCCAAAAAACCATCTCCTAGCATCCACTTTTTTCTTGCTATAGATTTTACCCTTTTTCACTAGATAATGTTTCAGTGCAAATTTGTGACTATGGAGTAGATCGTCAGACTGAGAGCATGCAGTCCTATACCCAGAGCTTCCAGGGCAGATGCTCCCGCTTCTGATAGAAGGTCACACTTGGTGACTACCTGGCCACCACTGGAGAGCCCACCTTTTTTGCTCCTTCCCTCAGGAAAATGTCAAAAGCAAAAATGAATAATGTCACAAATGGGCCTGATGTGAAATGATAAAGCCTGGGAGAGCAGAGAAATGCAGAGAGAAGTGGTTTGAGGAAAAAGGCCTTAGAATATAGATAAGGCATGAGCCAGTGAGGATAATGAGGCCAAAAGCCCTGTGCCTCAGTCCAGGGAAGCATTTCAATCTCCCGTTTTCTTGGAGGTGAAACCGGATTAACTATTTCTATTTCTCAACCTCCAAATGACACCTAACTTCTGCTACCTTCTGTGGAGTGTGGAGAATAAGTTGAACTTCATGAATTATAAAATATGTTAATAAACTGCCTGATAAGCAGGCGGTTGTCCCTGGCTGGGGGACCTGACGCGCTGACAGGTGTTGAGAGCTCTAGCGATAGCTGACACCTCATCTGATTGGCCTAGGGGAAGCTGCGTGCCTCAGAAGGTCAGCCAGGGGTTTTTCCTGCACAGACGGGCTCAGTTTGATCATATCAACTCTTGGCATCTTAATGATGGTGTTTCTCTTTCTTTTCCTCTGCAGCACCTTTCCTCCACAACTTTTCTCAGTTGACTGCAGGTTGGTAACAGTGACAGTAAAGGTAGGAGCTGCTTCCTTGCATCAATCTGGAAGCTTCTGACCCCATTCACTGCCCCACCCAAGGAGGAGGCCATTGAAAAACAATTCTGAGACCCTGAGGTTCACAGTAGCATCTTTGTGTGTTAAAGATGTCTCATTCTTGAATCTGACACAACACTATAAATCAATAATACTTCAAAAAAAAAAAAGTCTCATTCTAGTCTCCATATTGTGTCATAAAAATATCGCAGCCCAAAAATAAGTAGAGAAAAAAATAATGCAAAATATGAAAAATAAGTTTTTTGATAAATTCCAAATGAAGCTTGAGTGCTCTGTTTTTCTTCATTGTCTCTTACAACTCTGCGTGTGTGTTCTTAGTCATGTCTAACTCTTTTCAACCCCATCGACTGTAGCCCTTCAGGCTCCTCTATCCATGAATTTCCCAGGCAAGAATACTGGAGTGGGGTTGCCATTTCCTTCTCCAGCGGATCTTTCTGATTCTTGGATGGAACCCATGTCTCATGGGTCTCCTCCATTGCAGGCAGATTCTTTACCACTGAGCCACCAGGAAAGTCCCTTTTATAACTATTTACTGTTTAAAGTTCCCTGCAGATCCCACTGCAGTCATGGGGTCTTTTTTGCCTAATTGCATGAACTCCTAAGTTACTCCCTTTCTTTGCAAGAGCTCTGTAGCATCTTGGGCACATATTTATTTTCATACTTCTCACTTCTCTCTGTACTAATTTATATATCTATCTTTCTTAGATAGATGACAGTGAGCCACTTCGGGACAGGAACACAGATTTATTTCTTTTTCTTCCCCACACTCTTGATTTTTATGTTATGTTGTGTTATTATTATTTTCCAGAGGCCTGGCACAGAATACTCAGCATTGTTGATTGACTAGGTCCCCTCCACCCCAAGGGTTAAGTTACTCCTCAGTTATTCAAAATTAGAAATGAAGGTTCCGGTAAGTTCTATGTTCAGAATGGCAGTTCTATTCCTGGCATCATTAATAACTCCTTCCAAGTATGTATTTGTGATCAAGGAGACACGTATTAGCTATGAGTAGCCAAAAGCAATTCTGTTGCAATACAGTTTATCCTTGAACAACTCGAGGGTGAGGGGCCTTCACACAGTAGAAAATCTGGTATAATGTATAGTTCACTCTCTGTATTCGTGGTTCCGCTAGATGGGCAGTTCTACATCTGGGAATTCAACCCACCTCCAGGGCTGTTTGTTTTGTGGTTGTTTAGTCGCTAAGTATTGTCCGACTCTTTCACAACTCCACGGACTGTAACCCGCCTGGCTTCTCTATCCATGACATTTGCCAGGCAAGAATTCTGGAATGGGTTCACATTTCCTTCTCCAGGGGATCTTTCCCACCCAGGAATGGAACCTGTGTCTCCTGCATTGGCAGGTGGATTCTTTACCTGCAGAGCCATCCTTTCTTTAATCCATCTATTAAAAGTTATCTATTATCTGCTCCCCAGAGAAACTTTCAGGATCTGGATCCAACAGACTGGAGCCCAGTTCTAAATACAACCCCACCTGAAAACTTTAAAAAGGACTACATTTGCCACCTTACAAGTAAAAGCTCAGAGAATGGAGGAGAAAACAGTTCTTCATGCCCACAGAGAATGGTTTTAGCTTAAATCTGATGGGGGTGAGGTGGGGCAGTGTGCAGAAAGTAGAGCAGAGTGAAAGAATTGGTTCTAATGGAGGCCATCTGACTTCTGAACCAGGAAATCATATGATCGGCTTGGGAGAACCAGCTCTGTTTTCACAGGTGATGTATTTATATTGAGTAGAATTTCTCAAAGGAACTAAATCCACTAGATAGTAAAACTTATTTTTAAGTCTCAATAGTTAAAACAGTATGGTATCTGTATATGAAGAGACCCACGTATATATGGCATGTAAAGAAGATGGCAAATATAATCAGAAGAGTAGAAATAAATGTGTTCATAAATTGTGTTGGAACCAGGCAGCCTTCTAGGAGAACAACAGAAACCCACACTGCACAAGAGGATAAGCTATAAAAATTTAAATGCAAAGTGAAAAGAAGTTGTAAAATTTTAGAAGAAAATCCAGAAACCATACAAAATTGATAAACACTACAATTTAAAAAATTCCTCTTATCTAGTAAAAAGAAAACATAGACAAAAATCCTGCAAGTAACATCAAAAGATAACTGACAGAAACCTAGGAGAAATTGTTGCAATTCAAATGACAAGGAGCTTACCTCCCTAATGTAAACTGATAAAACCAATAACATAATAGAGAAAACAGTGAAAGGATATGAATAGAAAATTAACAGAAAAGGAAAGAAAAATTCTGGTTAAACATATGAAAAGATGCCCCACTTCAGTTACAGAGAAATGTAAATTAATATTTCACTGAGACAAATGGAATGAAAAATGGAATGAAATCCATTTTGTCTGTCAGAAATCCAAAAGATTGAAAATGCATTCTGGCCTCAGTAAGACCTTTGATAATAGGTGTTCTCCTAATGATTGATGGTAGTGGATACTGTCGTGCATTCCCCGTGGAGGGATATTTCTGCATATTTACAAACTACAAGTGGATAGTTTTTAATTTACACAAAAATCCTACTCCTGAGAATTTATCTTGCGGATGTAATTGCACATGTGCCAAATATTGCATGTACAAACTTGTTCCTTGCTGCATTGGTCATAATAGCAAAAGATTGGAATCGAACCAAATATTCATTTACAAAAGACTATGTTTAGTAAACTGTGGTACATCCACAAATAGAATATCCCGCACGTGTTAAAACAAAAAAAAAGAGAGAAAGTTCTCTTCATGTTGTTTTAGAAAGATGTGCTTTCTATGAAATGATATGCTGAAATCCTCAAGACGTATTGTTTAAATAATAAAACAAGATGGGGAATACTGCATAGAATATATAATATTTGAATAAAAGGGGAAAATATGAATATATATTATTTCTGTTAAACAGACACAAGAAACTAAGAAAAGAAGTTACCCTTGTGGAAGTGAAGGATAGGAATAAGGCAAAAACATTTGATAAATACCCTTTTATATTGTTTGATTTATATGCAACATGAAGGGATTGCCTACTCAAAACATATATATTACGTGTCAGTCATATTGAAATATGTCTTATTTTAGTAGTATCGTTGAGAAAGTCCTCTTAATGAAAACCAAAACCAAACTCAAAACTGCTTCTTACAGATTACTCTCTCCTTTTTTGTTTTCTGTTCCCGTTAGGGCTTTTAAGTTTGATGTATTTCTTCCTTTGACTTGGAGAAAAAGATTAATAACTGTGCTGATGAGTGGCCTGAGGATTGGGGGTGTTCTGTCAACAATACGGAGACCACCGTTTCCCATTAACTCTGGATATCTATCTTCAAGACGTCAGGTTTTCTTAACACACTGCATGTTTTCCTCTATAGATCACTGTTCTCAACCTGCTCGCGACACCCAAGTAGATCAACAAAGGTGAAGGCGGTGTCTCTCACTGAGATGAATAGCACCAGAATCTCAGGTATTTGTACCTGTATGCCCAAGCTTCGCTTTCTCAGTTATAAACAGTGGTTTATATATGGTTTGATTCTAGAATCATTCCATGCAAACTAAAAAAATTTCTCAGTACATCTGTATAGATGAAATGATGTCAAGTCTGTGGCTTGCTGCAGGCGTATGAAACCCTGACAGAGCCCTGGCCTGGTGGGTCAATTTCTAGGTCTAGAGATGAGACATGGGTCAGATTCTACCATCCCATGGAGCACTCCTAGAGGAGGTGGGGTGCAGGGTGGGAAGAAGGAGGAAGCTTCCACTTGTCTTTCCAGTCTGATTTTTAAAAACTCTCCTAAAGGCCTTTGCACTTGCTGTTACCTCTGCCTAGAAGTCCCTGTTCCAGATCTTTGATTGTCTGGCTTCTCAGTATCATTTAGATGTAAGCTCAAATTCTATCTCTTGAGATGCACTTCTGTTTCTCCCCCCTCCCCCCATTATTCTATCACGGCCTCTAGTTTTACCTTATTGACTGCACTTATCATTGTCTGAAATGGCCTTGTTTGCGTGCATGTGTGCTAAGTCACTTCAGTCGTGTCCTGACACTTTGCAACCCCATGGACTGTAGCCCACCAGCCTCCTCTGTCCATGGGATTTCCCAGGCAAGAATACTGGAGTGGGTTGCCCTACCCTCCTCCAGGGGATCTTCCTGATCCAGGGATTGTACCTGTGTCTCAAGTCTCCTGCATAGGCAAGCAGGTTCCTTACCACTAGCGCCACCTGGGAAGCTGCCTTATTTCCTTGCTTATCATTTATGATTCCTCTTCTCCCCACCACTCTAGACTGTAGGTAGCAGAAGAGCTGGGACCTGGTCTGTCTTGTCCTCCCACATATTCTCAGTGCCTGTAACAGTGTCTGACCCATAATAAGACTCAATAAATATTTGGTGAATGAATAAATGAAGTATTAGAGTCCATGTCTAATTGGGTTTTATGTACATAAAACCTGGCAAATGAAAAGCATTTAACAAATACTCATTCAGTTAATGAATAAATGCAAGTAACTCTTCTTAGACATGGGCACTGCCTTTTAAAAACACTCAGTTTGACAAAGAAAAGCCTCTAGGTTGATCCTTACTTGTCCAGTCATCACTCTATCATTTTGCTGTTGTTTAAGTTCTGTCTGACTCTTTCACGACCTCATGGACTGTAACCCACCAGGTTCTTATGTCTACGGGATTTTCCAGGCAAGAATACTGGAATGGGTTGCCATTTCCTCCTCCAGGAGATCTTCCTCATGCTTAGGATTATTATTGATATATTAGAATTTTTGAATTTAAAAAACAGCTTTCTTTTACAATTTTAGTGTTGGTTAAGAAGGTGCAAAATACACTAAAAAGCTCATTTAACTGAAAAGACTTATTTGACTATCAGAAGAGTTTTTTATTATACATGTAATTTTCTCTTGAGAATCAATGGAACTTGTGCTAAGCTGAATTTATTTTTCCTCCAATAACTGATTTAAAAATCAATTGCACAGAATTCTTTGTCATCAGCAGTGCAGTATTTCTTTAGATGCTTTATTCCAATTTCAAATGCCATTTTTATCAGTGTGAAAATAGACTTAAAAAAAAAAAAAGAAAATAGACTTTTAAATTGTATAAACAACTTGTGCTCGCTTCGGCAGCACATATACTAAATTGTATAAACAACCAGAGTTTATTGATGTGTTGGTTTAGTAAATCCCAACCAGAAAGCTACATTGACAGTATTAATAACCCTGAGACAATAATTAGTTACTTTTAAAAATACAAATAATATCTGTGCTTCTTTTTCTTTTTAATTAATTTTTTTATTGAAAGATAATTGCTTTCTAGAATTTTGTTGTTTTCTGTCAAACCTCAACATGAATCAGTCATAGGTATACATACATCCCCTCCCTTTAGAACCTCCCTCCCACCTCCCTCCCCATCCCACCCCTCTAGGTTGGTACAGAGCCCCTGTTTGTGTTTCCTGAGATATACAGCAAATTTCCGTTGGCTATGTATTTTACATATGGTAATGCAAGTTTCCATGTTACTCTTGCGACACATCTCACCCTCTCCTCCCCTCTCCCCATGTCCATAAGTCTATTCTCTATGTCTGTTTCTCCACTGCTGCCCTGTAAATAAGTTCTTCAGTACCATTCTTCTAGATTCTGTATATATACATTAGAATACAATATTTATCATTCTCTTTCTGACTCACTTCGCTTTGTATAATAGGTTCTAGGTTCATCCACCTCATCAGAACTGACTCAAATGTGTTCCTTTTTATGGCTGATTAATATTCCATTGTGTATATGTACCACAACTTCTTGATCCATTTGTTTGTCGATGGGCATCTAGGTTGCTTCCATCTTCTAACTATTGTAAATGGTGCTGCAATAAACAATGGGATCAGTTCCATTCAGTCACTCAGTTGTGTCCGACTCTTTGTGACCCCATGGACTGCAACACGCCAGGCCTCCCTGTCCATCACCAACTCCCAGAGTTTACTCAAACTCATGTCCATCGAGTTGGCAATGCCATCCAACCATCTCATCCTCTGTCGTCCCATTCTCCTCCCACCTTCAATCTTTCCCAGCATCAGGGTCTTTTCAAATGAGCCAGCTCTTCACATCAGGTCGCCAAAGTATTGGAGTTTCAGCTTCAACATCAGTCCTTCCAAAGAATATTCAGGACTGATTTCCTTTAGGATGGACTGGTTGGATCTCCTTGAAGTCCAAGGGACTCTCAAAGAGTCTTCTCCAACACCACAGTTCAAAAGCATCAGTTCTTTGATGCTCAGCTTTCTTTATAGTCCAACTCTCACATCCATACATGACTACTGGAAAAACCATAGCTTTGACTAGATGGACCTTTGTTGGCAAAGTAATGTCTCTGCTTTTTAATAAGCTGTCTAGGTTGGTCATAGTTTTTCTTCCAAGGAACAAGCACCTTTTAATTTCATGGCTGCAGTCACCATCTGCAGTGATTTTGGAGCCCAAAAGATAAAGTCTCTCACTGTTTCCATTGTTTTGCCATCTATTTGCCATGAAGTGATGGGACCAGATGGCATGATCTTAGTTTTCTGAATGTTGAGTTTTAAGCCAACTTTTTCACTCTCCTCTTTCACTTTCATCAAGAGACTCTTTAGTTCTTCACTTTCTGCCATAAGGGTGGTGTCATCTGCATATCTGAGGTTATTGATATTTCTCAGGGCAATCTTGATTCCAGCTTGTGCTTCATCCAGCCCAGCATTTCTCATGATATACTCTGCATATAAGTTAAATAAGCAGGATGACAATATACAGCCTTGACGTACTCCTTTTCCTATTTGGAACCAGTCTGTTGTTCCATGTCCAGTTCTAACTGTTGCTTCCTGACCTGCGTACAGATTTCTCAAGAGGCAGGGCAGGTGGTCTGTTATTGCCATCTCTTTCAGAATTTTCCACAGTTTGTTGTGATCTGCACAGTCAAAGACTTTGGCATAGTCAATAAAGCAGAAGTAGATGTTTTTCTGAAACTCTCGTGCTTTTTTGATGACCCAACGTATGTTGGCAATTTGATCTTTGGTTCTTCTGACTTTTCTAAATCCAGCTTGAACATCTGGAAGTTCTCGGTTCACATACTGTTGAAGCCTGGCTTGGAGAATTTTGAGCATTACTTTGCTAGTGTGTGATATGAGTGCAATTGTGTAACAGTTTGAGCATTCTTTGGCATTGCCTTTCTTTGGGATTGGAATGAAAACTGATCTTTTCCAGTCCAGCGGCCACTTCTGAGTTTTCCAAATTTGCTGGCATATTGAGTGCAGCACTTTCACAGCATCATCCTTTAGGATTTGAAATAGCTCAACTGGAATTCCATCACCTCCACGAGCTTTGTTCGTAGTGATGCTTCCTAAGGCCCATCATGGGAAGAAACTCACGATGTACCATCAAGGAGAATTTGTGCAACCAAAGAGTTGTCTAGATTGGAGCATAGAGGTGTTCCCTGTGCTCAGAGATTCTTTGAAAATCTCTTCAATGACAATCTGATTATATGTTCTGCATTCCTGCCTCCTGACCTCAAAGGGTCTGATTTAGAGTCAATGAAAAGGCTTCTTCTCCCATTGTTCCATGCTACATCTCTTTAGACATCTGTTTGATGAGTTCAACTCCCAATACAGCCCCATCCACATCTTTCTTGGGTCTCTACTTGCTTTCTGTGGGACAGCTTTCATATTTTACCCCAGAAGGTCCTGAGGTTATGAACTGACACCAGCAATTCCACTCTTGGGAACGTGGGGGAATTTCAATCTCAAATGGATCCACTTCTGTGTCCTGAGAGCCCAGAATGGTGTTTGGCATTCCACAAATGTCTGATTCTTTTCAAGCAACTTGGAGTCAGCGGCATCCAGTTCATATCTGTGCTTTTCAATCGAACCCAGGTCTCCTGCACTGCAGACAGATTCTTTACTGTCTGAGCCACCAGGAAGGTGCATACCTTACAGGGGAAAATGCAAACTGATGGATCATGTCTAAAGGGCAATTTCTAATATGTATCAGGTACCTTAAAATATTTAGAGCCTTTGACCCAAGAATGTCAAGATACAAAAAAGAATTTGTAGACAGCAGCAGTTCTTAACTGTGACCTGTTATCCTGCAGGGATCTTTGAAGCCACAAGGTCAAAATTATTTTTATGATAGTATTAAGATTATTTGCCTCTTTCACTGTGTTGCTGCTTGCACCAATGGTGCAACAAGAATCAAGGCAGTGGCACCAGACTATACTAGAACTCTTTGTCTTCCACAATGCCAGACGCAGGAGAACCTATGTCAGTTCTACATAAGGGTGTCCTGGGTAAAGTAGAAAAAATCAGAAACTCTATTAACTCTCGACCCTTGAATACACATCATTTTAATATTGTGTGAGAAGTGGGTGGTACAGGTGAAGCACGTGTGCTGGGCTCTGAGACACGGTGGTCATTTTGAGAAAATGCCTTGGTTCTTTGTTTGACTAGGGAGCTGAACTAGCTGCTTTTAACATGCAACACCTTCTTTTTTTTGTGAAAGAACAACTGAAAGGCAAACCATGGGTATTCAGATTTGGGGTTTTCTCAGATGCTATCTCCAAAATGAACAAAGCAATTCTGTCATTTCATGGAAGATGAGTGAGAATATTTTTAAGTCAGAAGAGGCAGAGCTAGAGGCAGGGCTAGGACACTAATTACCACATACGTATTTTCAGATGAATTAGTGCATATGCTCCCTGGCCCTGGAGAGTCCTTTGTGACATTCCTGCATATCCAGTTGGCGGCTTAAGTGGCAACCATTTCCCCTTAGCACATGTTGAGCAGAGCTGCTGTTTGTTCCTGGTGGCCACCCCTACATCATGGTAACTGGTTGGTTTAAGCCACCCGGGGTAGTCCATCCCACTCATTTTGTCAGGCTGAGGCTTCACCTTGATACTGAATCTTCCCCACAAAGGACAGCTGACATCTCAGGTCTCGTCTGGACAGGCTGAGCCCAGGGCTCTTCTGATCAGGTCTCTGAAGAGTTAAGCATCAGATGCTTAAGTTCTTATTATCTAAGGTATAGTTAGCACATTAGTTGTTTCATCCTAATAAGGTATGCAAGCAACCTAGACAAATGCCTTTAGCAAATCCACCACCATTTCCCTCTCTCTTTAATTAATTCATATCAACCTGACCTGTGTTCTCTGCCTTCACATTTCCAAAGTTCCCTTCTCAACAGCATGAAGGGCACTGAGCTCTTTTGTCACTTGATAGTTGCTGTTTTGAAAAATCCCATTCTCTGAGATCTTTCTAGTGGGTTACTTCTTACAAAGCAGGCTAATTGTAATGGATCTTTCACCTATTCAGTAAAGACAAGGATTTCTCTTTTAATTAAAATCTGCCAAAAGCATTGAAATGGAAATATGATAAGGAGGTGTGTATGTCAAATACGATTCATTCTATGAAAAAACTTTTAAAAATTCCACTAGTGAATCATTGTGATAGATAAAGATCAATATATAAGGTCTTTGCTTTCAAGAAATTTGCAATCTAGGAAGATGGAGAGAAAAGTAAACAGACTCTTAGGATAAAATGCTGGGATGGAAACATGAACACTGACTGGGAGGGCCCCAGGATTTCATCAGTGGACTCATCTTGATTTTCTAGATGAGGAATCTAGCTGTCGAGGTATCCTAAATTCTTGCCCCATTCATTTTTATGCTCCAGTGTTTCCAGTAAGAACGCCTTACCTTAGTAGGAGTCAGCTTACTCTCACAAACTCACCGTGCTTGTTCCTATTCTAAGGATCTTGCTTAGATATTTCCTAGGTCTTTATAGTCTCTTTTTAGCCAAATTTTGCCTGTTCAATGCCCAGTTCACTTCCTGAAGCCTTCTTAATCACACCAGCCTCCTTTCGAGAGGCAGTGTTTGTCATTTACCCAGGAAGTCTCGTATGGGTGCCGTTCCTACATGTTCCCATAGAATCATCTGCTCAGCTCTGTGCTTACACATCCTGCTGCCGGCATGAATCTCCACTTTGGAGATTTCAAGATTCCAGTGTACACAACTGAGCTCCTGAGCACCTGACCCTGTCCCCAGTCAGATTCACCTGCAGTCTACGCCTGCTTCTCCATCCTTCCCCGTCTCCTAGGTTTTAGCCCCCACCAAAACCCTGAATTCATCTTTGAATCCTGTTTCAAGAATCATACATCCAATGCTGGTGGCTCTAACTTAAAATGTACCTACTCTCACTGTTTTCACTCAGATCTCTGTTACTAGAATAATCTCAAGCCTCACTTGTGCCGGTCATCTTCCAGCCTGCTGCCCTGCATAAGCTCTTGTGCCCTCTTCACAGGCAGCCAGAGTAGTGTGTTTAAAATGTCAGTTTGATTGCATCACTCTTCTGTTCAAAGATGCCCCAATTGTTCCCCATTTTTCTGAGACAAGTCCTTCCAAGGCCCACAGGGCACCCCAACCTCTCTGACCGCATCTCCTACCACTTGACCTCAGAACTAGGGCTTTTTTTGCTTTTTGACGTTCTGTGAACTTTGCAGGCACTCTAACCTCAGGGCTCTGGCTTGCCTACCGCCTCCACCTAAAGCATCCTTCCCTCTATGGCTGTACAGCTAACAACCTTCCCTCCTCTCAGGGCTTACCCTCAATGCCACCGTCTCAATGAGGCCAATCACAGTGACTCTCCTTCAGATTCCACCCCCTTCACATCTATGCCCCAGCAGTCTCAATTACCCGAATCACTTTTTTCTTTTCTGTAGTATTTTTTTAATCATACTACATAATTTATCTATCTGCTTAATGTCTTCCTCTCTCAACTAGAATGTGTGCTCTGTCTGGACAGAGATGTTGGTCTTTTTAATTCATCACTATCCCCAAGATGGTATCTGTGATAGTATTTGCTGAATGAATAGCTATAAGTTTTATGTTAACTTGCTTTACTCCCTCACTAGATAAATTCCTTGAACACAGACTGTGAATCAGTCCACATTATATATTCAACATCCAACCCAGTAACTAGCATATTGCTAACACCAATCGATAATTGTGAATGAGTTTCTCTCCACTGAATAGCTATTGTCTGTCCTGCCCATTTTAACATTCAGTATTGACTGTTTTACAGTCTCACTGAATCTTTTGTGTGAGCATTTCAACCATTTGGTGAAACTGGCTTTTACTGCAATTAAAGGCTGCAACTCTTACTTCTTTTGAACATGAACATATTTGATTACCTAATATATATTCTACCATATTTTTGGGTTGAATGGAATGTATAATAATAACTGGTGGTGGGTATTATTGGTGAGGGAGTAGGGGAAGTGGGAGATAAAAGTCCCCAGGGAAGTGTTTCCTAGAGACCATCGTTTCTAGTAATTGAGACAAACTCTGTAAAATCAACACTTTTTATTTTTGCTTGACATGTCTTTTTATTTGCCATCCATATTTTCCTACATTTATATTCCATAGACCCTGGAACAACTCCATTTTCCTTTAGGGTCTCTTAATTTTTATATCTGCTGAGAACTTTAGGATTCTGTGAGTCTTTTTATTCATTTATGTATGCTCCATATTAAAAAGTGACATAAGCCTCAACATCCATCTATCTATCTGTCCATCAAATTACTGAGTGAGTTCCAGGCACTGAGGATGAAAGATGGTTAAGATATGGCCCCTGCCTATAAGAAATTTATCCTGCTTAGAGAGGCAGAAACCTAAATTGACAATGGAGAACCCTGTGTTAAACTCTAGCATAGTAATATGTGCAGTGTGTTATAAGAATATACATGAAGGGCACTTAAACCAGATCTAGTTAATTGATATCTTTTTGAAATTAGTTATCTTGAGCTGTCTTGAAGTATAGTTAGGAGGTAGAGAGTAGGGATAAAACAGGAGACAAAAACAGAGACATAAGAACATGGAATGTAACACTGATGAAAGAAATCAAGAAGGACACAAACAGATGAAGAAATATACTGTGTTCATGGATTGGAAGCATCAATATTGTCAAAATGGCTATTCTACCCAAAGCAATCTATAGATTCAATGCAATCCTTATTAAGCCACCAATGGTATTTTTCATAGAACTGGAACAAATAATTTCACAATTTGTATGGAAATACAAAAAACCTTGAATAGCCAGAGTAATCTTGAGAAAGAAGAATGGAACTGGAGGAATCAACCTACCTGACTTCAGACTATACTACAAAGCCACAGTCATCAAGACAGTATGGTACTGGCACAAAGACAGAAATATAGATCAATGAAACAGAATAGAAAACCCAGAGATAAATCCACCAACCTATGGACACCTTATCTCTGACAAAGGAGGCAAGGATATACAATGGAAAAAAGACAACCTCTTTAACAAGTGGTGCTGGGAAAACTGGTCAACCACTTGTAAAAGAATGAAACTAGAACACTTTCTAACACCATACACAAAAATAAACTCAAAATCAATTAAAGATCTAACTGTAAGACCAGAAACTATAAAACTCCTAGAGGAGAACATAGGCAAAACACTCTCCAACACGAATCACAGCAGGATCCTCTATGACCCACCTCCCAGAATATTGGAAATAAAAGCAAAAATAAACAAATGGGACCTAATGAAACTTAAAAGCTTGTGCACAACAAAGGAAACTACACGCAAGGTGAAAAGACAGCCCTCAGATTGGGAGAAAATAATAACAAATGAAGCAACAGACAAAGGATTAATTTTAAAAATATACAAGCAACTCCTGCAGCTCAATTCCAGAAAAATAAATGACCCAATCAAAAAATGGGCCAAAGAACTAAACAGACATTTCTCCAAAGAAGACATCCAGATGGCTAACAAGCACATGAAAAGATGCTCAACATTACTCATTACCAGAGAAATGCAAATCAAAACCACAATGAGGTACCATTACACACCAGTCAGGATGGCTGCTATCCAAAAGTCTACAAGCAATAAATGCTGGAGAGGGTGTGGAGAAAAGGGAACCCTCTTACACTGTTGGTGGGAATGCAAACTAGTACAGCCTCTATGGAGAAGTGTGGAGATTTCTTAAAAAACTGGAAATAGAACTGCCATATGACCCAGTAATCCCACTTCTGGGTATACACACCGAGGAAACCAGATCTGAAAGAGACACGTGCAACCCAATGTTCATCGCAGCACTGTTTATAATAGCCAGGACGTGAAAGCAACCTAGATGCCCATCAGCAGATGAATGGATAAGGAAGCTGTGGTACATATACACCATGGAATATTACTCAGCCATTAAAAAGAATTCATTTGAATCAGTTCTAATGAGATGGATGAAACTGGAGCCCATTATACAGAGTGAAGTAAGCCAGAAAGATAAAGAACATTACAGTATACTAACACATATATATGGAATTTAGAAAGATGGTAATGATAACCCTATATGCAAAACAGAAAAAGAGACACAGATGTACAGAACAGACTTTTGGACTCTGTGGGAGAAGGCAAGGGTGGGATGTTTTGAGAGAACAGCATCAAAACATATATATTATCTAGGGTGAAACAGACCACCAGCCCAGGTTGGATGCATAAGACAAGTGCTCGGGCCTGGTACACTGGGAAGACCCAGAGGGATCGGGTGGAGAGAGAGGTGGGAGAGGGGGTCGGGATGGGGAATACATGTAAATCCATAGCTGATTCATGTCAATGTATGACAAAAACCACTATAATATTGTATAGTAATTAACCTCCAACTAATAAAAATAAATGCGGAAAAAAAAAATAACATGGAATGTTAGGGCCTGCATGCAGTTTTGCAATAGGTGGAACTCAACATTTTGGAGATGAGGTTGGAAAAGGAGGTGCAGAGGGAGTGTCCAGAGATGAGGCTGGAGAAGTAAGCAGGGGAAGTTCTAGGAGGGTCTTCAGTCCTAGGCCACGGAGCTTGAACTTGGTCTAATAAGAAATAGGGATGTACTGAAGGATTTTTAAAGGAGATGGTGACTGACTGACCAAGCTAGGAATAGGAATTTCCTCAACCTGGATACAATGCAAAAGTGTTAGTCATTCAGTCATGTCTAACTCTTTGCAATCCCATGGACTATAGCCCACCAGGCTCCTCTGTCCATGGAATCCTCCAGGAAAGAATACTGGAGTGGGTAGCCATTCTCTTCTCCAGGGGATCTTCCCAACCCAGGAATTGAACTTGGGTCTCCCACACTGCGGGCAGATTCTTTACTGTCTGAGCCACCAGGGGAGCCCCAACCTAATGTAGGGCATTTACAAAATGTACAACTAGCCTCATACCTAGTGGTGAAAGACCGAATGCTTTCCCCTAAGACCAGGAGCAAGAAAAGCATGTCTATTCTTACCACCTCTATTCAGTATTGTACAAGAGGCTCTAGCTAGGGCTATTAAGCAAGGGAAAATATGCATTCAAATGGGACAGATAGTAAAACTATCTGTTTACAATTGACATGGCCTAGTGTATATAAAATCCTAAGCAGTCCAGTTTTTAGAACTAATAAATGAGTTCTTCAAGGTTGTTAAGATATAAGATTAATGTACAAAATTTATTATATTTTAGTATGCTAGCAATGAAAAGCTAGTTTGATTTAAAATATTATCAAAAAGAATAAAATACCTAGAGATAAATTTAACAAAAGAAGTGCAAGGCTTATACAACAAAAGGTATAAAATATTTTTGCAAGTACCTAAATATCTAAATCAGTGGGAAGACATCTCGTGTTGATGTATTGGAAGACAATATTATTATGATGGCAGAAATCCCCAAACAGGTCTAGAGATTCAGTGCAGTCCTTATCAAAATCCAAGTCCAGTTTTTTTCTTTTTTCAAAAATTGACAAGCAGATCCTGAAATTCATGTGAAAATGCATGGGACCTAGGATAGCCAAAACAATCTAGAAAAAGAAGAATAAAGTTGGACAACTCACATTTCACAATTTAAAACTTATTTCAAAGCTATAATAGTCAAGACAATATTATACTAGCATAGTATAGACATATGGATCAATGGAGTAAAATTGAGGACCCAGAAAGAAATTCATACGTTAATGATCAATTGATTTCAAACAAGGGAAGCAATACCATATAATGGGGAAAGGGTAGTATTTTCAATAAATGATGCCTGAACAAGTGACTATCTTATGCAAAAGACTGAAGTTGGAACCCTACCTTATGCTATACACAAAAATTAACTCAAAATTAATCATAGACCTAAATGTGAAACTCTTAGAAAAAAGTATAGAAGTGAAATTTCACGACCTTGAGTTACACATTTGTGTGTGTGTGTGTGTGTGTGTGTGTGTGTGATACCAAAGTACACACAAGAAAAGAGAAAAGTTGATAAATTAGACTTCATCAAATTGAAAACTTTCATGCTTCAAAGGATTCTATCAATAAATTGAAAACACAGCTTACTGAGTAGGAGAAATATTTGCAAATGATATGTCAGATAAAGGAATTGTATTCAGAATATATATGTGTGTTACAGGTCAATAATAAAAAGACAAATAACTCAAAATTAGAAAAGGATTTGAATAGACAATTCTCCAAAAAGAGGTGTAAATGACCACTAAGCACAGCAAAAGACCCTTAGGATCGGTTGTCATCGGGGAAATGCAAAGCAACACCTCAGAGAGATACTGCATCACACCAACAAACAAGGACATAACAAAAAGAGAGACAACAGCTAGGGTTAATAAGGGTGTGGAGAAATTGAGACCTCATACATTCCTGGGAGGAATATAAAATGGTGCAGCCACTTTGGAAAAAACTGTGTACATGACTGTTCATAGCAAGATGCTTCATAATGGTCAAAAGTGGGAAGAACTCAAATGGCCAGCAACTAAAAAATGAAAAAAAATTGGGGTAGTCACACAATGGAATATTATTCAGCCATTAAAAAGGAATGAAGTCGTGATAGCTACTACAGCATGGATAAGCCTTGAAAACATTATGCTAAGTGAAAGAAACCAGTCGCAAAGGATCACACATTGTTTAATTCCATTCATATGAAACATCCAGAATTGGAAAATCGATACAAACAGAATGTGGATGACCAGTTTCCTGTGTCTCTGAAAGCAGTAGAGAAGTGATCAATGAGGTGTGAGTGGCAGTGGGTATGGAATCGGGGGGTGAGCATGATAAAAATGTTCCAAAATTAGACTGTGGTGATGCTTACCTAGCTCTGTGAATATGCTAAAAACCATTAAATGTACACTTTAAATGAGTGAATTATATGGTATGTGAGGTATATTTTGATAAAAGGTGAAAAGGAAAAACACCAAAATATGAATTATGGTTCTGTCTGGACTGTGGAATTAAGGTTAATTTTTATTTTCTTCTTCGTATTTTTGAAATTTTCCAATAAGCTCAAATAAATTTTTATTTTTTCAGCTTATCATGAAAAAATATTTATTCAACTTAAAAAGAAATGGTGTATATTACAAGACAGATTTTACTTTTAAGAAATCAGTATGGAATCTTTAAAAAAAAATTAGAACAAGGCAGAAAGAACAATTTAAAAAACTGTTCTGTCTTTTGAAAAAGAACTGATGATGTCCCAAACTGAAGTGGCAACTCTGGGGATGGAGAGAAAAAAATGAAAATGTGAAAAATACAGAGATAAAATCATTTGGAATTAATAATCAATTATATAGATACAGATATACACTGTATCTGTATATGTCAATTGTATCAGTGATCAGTGAAAGTCTCTCAGTCATGTCAGCTCTTTGCTACCCCATGGACTATACAGTCCATGGAATTTTCCAGGCCAGAATACTTGAGTGGTAACCATTCCCTTCTCCAGGGGATCTTCCTAACTCAGGGATCGAACTCAGGTCTCCTGCACTGCAGGCAGATTCTTTACCAGCTGAGCCACAAGGGAAGCCTGTATCAATTGTATGTACATATTAATTGTATATACATATATAAAAACAAAATTATTAAATATGGCCAACTTTCTTTTGGAAGGTGTTGTAATTAAAGACACTCAATTTTTTGCAAAGTTACAAAAATGTACTATAGGAAAAGGAAAACGCAAGAACATTCAAGAAATTGAACTTTTTACCAAAGTACTCAACAATACCATGCTCTGACCAGAGAGAAATATTTCAGAATGTGCTCAAGCTTTCTTTTTTCAACAGAAAATATTAAATAAACACGTCTCTCAAGATGTTTCTTTCGTAGCTTCTGAGTCGGGTCCTCTCTTCTCTACATCTCTTTCAGGACTGAATTCCCCCTTCCAAAGTCTGAAAATCATCTTAGAAGTTGCCCTGTCCTCTTGCTTTCCTAAGAATATCTTAATTAAAACCTCATTCAGTTAATGGAGCAAGTTATTCATAATTTCTTCCAAATCCTTAATGAGTCTCTGGATTAAGGCATCAAGGATTATTCCTCTCAATTAGTGACATTTCAGCTGGCATTAGCTTAATTGTTCAAGTTTTTCCACAATGTTAATAATCTCCATTAAGTATCTTTACATTCCTAAGCTCTAATATTATCGAAGCAGGAGAAATCATCTTTATGACTGTATTGTTAGAATTCGTTAGCAGTGGGAGGTATTTTCCAAAATCTTCTGTCCAACTTTTGCACTCAACAAGAATTGCCCTGAGCCTGGCTAGCACATCACTTTTCCTTTTCTCCCACATGGCACTGAAGAAATGCCAGGCTAATCTTTGTCCCACCCTGGGGACATGACCAGAGGGTCCCCTCACCTATGCCTGCTTGGAACCCTTGTGAATGAAAAGTTGAATAAATAGTCATTGAAGTGAGACTTCTCTCTCATCCTTTGCAAATTCATATTACTCATACTTATAAAAAATTAGCTCAGATTTTTAACAGTATTAAATGAATACTTTGGCCACTTAATGTGAAGAGCCGACTCACTGGAAAAGACCCTAATGCTGGGAAAGATTGAGGGCAGGAAAAGAAGGGGGGAGGCAGAGGATGAGATGGTTGGATGGCATCATGGACTCAATAGACATGAGTTTGAGCAAACTCCAGGAGATAGAGGAGGACAGGGAAGCCTGGTGTGCTGCAGTTCCTGGGGCTACAAAGAGTCAGATCCGACTTAGCAACTGAACAACAATTAAATGAATTAGTGGCTCTGTCATCACGCTCCCTAATATTCCCTCAGCACAGATTTATCCATCTTCTAAAATGCATTTCACGGTGTGTTATTCAATAGCTAGGATTAAGATTAATTAAAAAACTTAAAAATTAAGTTAAACCCCTTCCTTATACCTATTCCACTGTAAATCCTTATAGATAAAAATGTTAAATTAAAAATAATCTAAGTCTAGAAGGAAACACTTGAGAACTTTATATAACATTTGGGAAAAGAAGACTTTCTAAGCCCTAGTGAAGACTACTTATCAGACTTGATCATATGAACATTTTTAATTCAGTTCAGTCACTCAGGCCTGTCCGACTCTCTGCGACCCCATGAACTGCAGCACGCCAGGCCTCTCTATCCATCACCAACTCCCAGAGTTTACTCAAACTCATGTCCATTGAGTCAGTGATGCCATCTAACCATCTCATCCTCTGTCGTCCCATTTTCCTCCTCCTTTCAATCTTTCCCAGCATCAGGGTCTTTTCAAATATGTCAGCTCTTCGCATCAGGTAGCCAAAGTATTGGAGTTTCAGCTTCAATATCAGTCCTCCCAATGAATATTCAGGACTGATCTCCTTTAGGATGGACTGATTGGATCTCCTTGCAGTCCAAGGGACTCTCAAGAGTCTTTTTCACCACCACAGTTCAAAAGCATCAATTCTTCAGTGCTCAGCTTTCTTTATATTCCAACTCTCACATCCATACATGACTACTGGAAAAACCATAGCCTTGACTAGATGGACCTTTGTTGGCAAAGTAATGTCTCTTCTTTTTAATATGCTGTCTAGGTTGGTCATAACTTTTCTTCCAAGGAGTAAGCATCTTTTAATTTCACGGCATAGTCACCATCTGCAGTGATTTTGGAGTCCCCCCAAATGAGGTCTGCCACAGTTTCCACTGTTTCCCCATCTATTTGTCATGAGGTGATGGGACTGGATGCCATGATCTTAATTTTCTGAATGTTGAGCTTTAAGCCAACTTTTTCACTCTCCTCTTTCACTTTCATCAAGAGGCTCTTCAGTTCTTCTTCACTTTCTGCCATAAGGGTGGTGTCATCTGCATATCTGAGATTATTGATATTTCTCCTGGCAATCTTGATTCTAGCTTGTGCTTCCTCCAGCCCAGTGTTTCTCATGATATACTCTGCATATAAGTTAAATAAGCAGGGTGATAATATACAGCCTTGATGTACTCCTTTTCCTATTTGGAACCAGTCTGTTGTTCCATGTCCAGTTCTAACTGTTGCTTCCTGACCTGCATACAGGTTTCTCAAGAGGCAAGTCAGGTGGTCTGGTATTCCCATCTCTTTCAGAATTTTCCACAGTTCGTTGTGATCCACACAGTCAAAGGCTTTGACATAGTCAATAAAGCAGAAATAGATGTTTTTCTGGAATTCTCTTGCTTTTTTGATGATCCCACAGATGCTGGCAATTTGATTTCTGGTTCCTCCACCTTTTCTAAAACCAGCCTGAACATCTGCAAGTTCATGGTTCACGTATTGTTGAAGCCTGACTTGGAGAATTTTGAGTCTGCTTTACTAGCGTGTGATATGAGTGCAATTGTGCAGTAGTTTGAACATTATTTGGCATTGCCTTTCTTCGGGATTAGAATGAAAACTGACCTTTTCCAGTCCTGTGTCCACTGCTGAGTTTTCCAAATTAGCTGACATATTGAAAGCAGGACTTTCACAGCATCATCGTTTAGGATTTGAAATAGCTCAACTGGAATTCCATCACCTCCACTAGCTTTTTTCGTAGTGATGCTTCCTAAGGCCCACTTGACTTCACATTCCAGGATGTCTGGCTCTAGTTGAGTGATCACACCATTGTGATTATCTGGGTCGTGAAGATCTTTTTTGTGCAGATCTTCTGTGTATTCTTGCCACTTCTTCTTAATATCTTCTGCTTCTGTTAGGTCCCTACCATTTCTGTCCTTTATAGAGCCCATCTTTGCATGAAATGTTCCCTTGGTATCTCTAATTTTCTTGAAGAGATCTCTAGTCTTTCCCATTCTGTTGTTTTCCTCTATTTCTTTGCATTGATCACTGAGGAAGGCTTTCTTATCTCTGCTTGCTATTCTTTGGAATTCTGCATTCAAATGGGTATATCTTTCCTCTTCTCCTTTGCTTTTCACTTCTCTTGTTTTCACAGCTATTTGTAAGGTCTCTTCAGACAGCCATTTTGCTCTTTTGCATTTCTTTTTCTTGGGGATGGTCTTGATCCCTATCAGGATGTCATGAACATCCGTCCATAGCTCATCAGGCACTCTATCTATCAGATCTAATCCCTTAAATCTATTTCTCACTTTCACTGTATAATCATAAGGGATTTGATTTAGGTCATACCTGAGTGGTCTAGTGGTTTTTCCATACTTTCTTCCATTTAAGTCTGGATTTGCCAATAAGGAGTTCATTATCTGAGCCACAGTCAGCTCCCAGTCTTGTTTTTGCTGACTGTATAGAGCTTCTCCATCTTTGGCTGCCAAGAATATAATCAATCTGATTTCAGTGTTGACCATCTGGTGATGTCCATGTGTAGAGTCTTCTTTTGTGTTGTTGGAAGAGGGTATTTGCTATGACCAGTGCGTTCTCTTGGTAAAACTCTATTAACCTTTTCCCTGCTTCATTCCATACTACAAGGCCAAATTTGCCTGTTACTCTAGGTGTTTCTTGACTTTCTACCTTTGCATTCCAGACCCCTGTAGTGAAAAGGACATCTTTTTTGAGTGTTAGTTCTAGAAGGTCTTGTAGGTCTTCTTAGAATCGTTCAACTTCAGCTTCTTCAGCGTTCCTGGTTGGGGCATAGACTTGGGTTACTCTGATATTGAATGACTTCCCTTGGAAATGAACAGAGATCATTCTGTCATTTTTGAGATTGCATCCAAGTACAGGATTTCAGACTCTTTTGTTGACTATGATGGCTACTCCATTCCTTCTGAGGGATTCTTGCCCACAATAGTAGATATCATGGTTATCTGAGTTAAATTCACCCATGTCAGTCCAGCTCAGTTTGCTGATTCCTAAAATATCGACATTCTCTCTTGACATCTCCTGTTTGACCACTTCCAATTTGCCTTGATTCATGGACCTAACATTCCAGGTTCCTATGCAATATTGCTGTTTACAGCATCAGACCTTGCTTCCATCACCAGTCACATCCACAACTGGGTGTTGTTTTTGCTTTGGCTCCATCTCTTTATTCTTTCTGGAGTTATTTCTCCACTGATCTCCAGTAGCATATTGGGCATCTGCTGATCTAGGTTGTTCATCTTTCAGTGTCCTATCTTTTTGCCTTTTCATACTGTTCATGGGGTTCTCAAGGCAAGGATACCAAACATCTTAAACTTCTTTAAAAAGTACAGCAAAAATAAACACTATTCACTGATAGATGCAAATTATAAAAAAAATTTGTAACGTCTGAGAAAACGTTAATTTCCTTATATAATAAAAGTTTCTTACAAATTAGAAATAAAACAAAATTTAAAGACCTCAACTGAAAAATGGTTGAAGTATATTAAGAGGTGATACATTAAAAAGATAATAAAAAGGTCAGATACCCTATATGTGAGACAGCAAAAGAGACAAAGATGTAAAGAACAGACTTTTAGACTCTGTGGGAGAAGGTGAGGGTGGGATGATTTGAGAGAATAGCTTTGAAGCATGTTTATTATCATCTGTGAAATAGATCACCAGTCCAGGTTCGATGCATGAGACAGGGTGCTCAGGGCTGGTGCACTGGGATGACCCTGAGGGATGGGATAGGAGAGAGGTTCAGGATGGGGAACACATGTACACCCATGACTGATTCATGTGAATGTATGGTGAAAATCACCACAATATTGTAAAGTAATTAGCCTCCAATTTAAAAAAATTTTTAATAAAAAAAAGGTCAGAAAAACGTATTGACAAATATTCCACCTCAGTAGTAATCAAGGTAATCAAAGCAAATTAAAACAAAAAGGGGTTGTATGAACCCAAAACCTATGGGACACTGTAAAAGCAGTGCTAAGGGGAAGGTTCATAGCATTACAGGCTTACACCAAGAAACAAGAAAAAAGCCAAATAAATAACCTAACTCTACACCTAAAGCAATTAAAGAAGGAAGAAATGAAGAACCCCAGGGTTAGCAGAAGGAAAGAAATCTTAAAAATTAGGGCAGAAATAAATGCAAAAGAAACTAAAGAGACCATAGCAAAAATCAACAAAGCTAAAAGCTGGTTTTTTGAAAAAATAAACAAAATTGACAAACCATTAGCAAGACTCATTAAGAAACAAAGATAGAAGAACCAAATTAACAAAATTAGAAATGAAAATGGAGAGATCACAACAGACAACACTGAAATACAAAGGATCATAAGAGATAAACTACCAGCAGCTCTATGCCAATAAAATGGACAACTTGGATGAAATGGACAAATTCTTAGAAAAGTATAACTTTCCAAAACTGAACCAGGAGGAAATAGAAGATCTTAACAGAACCATCACAAGCAAGGAAATCGAAACTGTAATCAAAAATCTTCCAACAAACAAAAGCCCAGGACCTGATGGCTTCACAGCTGAATTCTACCAAAAACATAGAGAAGAGCTAACACCTATCTTACTCAAACTCTTCCAGAAAATTGCAGATGAAGGTAAACTTCCAAACTCATTCTATGAGGCCAGCATCACCCTAATTCCAAAACCAGACAAAGATGCCACAGAAAAAGAAAACTACAGGCCAATATCACTGATGAACATAGATGCAAAAATCCTTAACAAAATTCTAGCAAACAGAATCCAACAACATATTAAAAAAATCATACACCATGACCAAGTGGGCTTTATCCCAGGAATGCAAGGATTCTTTAATATCTGCAAATCAATCAATATAATACACCACATTAACAAATTGGAAGATAAAAACCATATGATTATCTCAATAGATGCAGAGAAAGCCTTTGACAAAATTCAACACTCATTTATGATTAAAACTCTCCAGAAAGCAGGAATAGAAGGAACATACCTCAACATAATAAAAGCTATATATGACAAACCCACAGCAAGCATCACCCTCAATGGTGAAAAATTGAAAGCATTTCCTCTGAAATCAGGAACAAGACAAGGATGCCCACTCTCACCACTACTATTCAACATAGTGTTGGAAGTTTTGGCCACAGCAATTAGAACAGAAAAAGACGTAAAAAGAATCCAGATAGGAAAAGAAGTGAAACTCTCGCTGTTTGCAGATGACATGATCCTCTACATAGAAAACCCTAAAGACTCTTCCAGAAAATTACTAGAGCTAATCAATGAATATAATAAAGTTGCAGGATATAAAATTAACACACAGAAATCCCTTGCATTCCTGTATACTAACAATGAAAAAACAGAAAGAGAAATTAAGGAAACAATACCATTCACCATTGCAACAAAAAGAATAAAATACTTAGGAGTATATCTACCTAAAGAAACAAAAGACCTATACATAGAAAACTATAAAACACTGATGAAAGAAATCAAAGAGGACACAAACAGATGGAGAAACATACCATGTCCATGGATTGAAAGAATCAATATTGTCAAAATGGCTATTCTACCCAAAGCAATCTATAGATTCAATGCAATCCCTATCAAGCTACCAACGGTATTTTTCACAGAACTAGAACAAATAATTTCACAATTTGTATGGAAATACAAAAAACCTCGAATAGCCAAAGTAATCTTGAGAAAGAAGAATGGAACTGGAGGATTCAACCTGCCTGACTTCAGATTCTACTACAAAGCCACAGTCATCAAGACAGTATGGTACTGGCACAAAGACAGAAATATAGATCAATGGAACAAAATAGAAAGCCCAGAGATAAATCCACGAACCTATGGACACCTTATCTTTGACAAAGGAGGCAAGGATATACAATGGAAAAAAGACAACCTCTTTAACAAGTGGTGCTGGGAAAACTGGTCAACCACTTGTAAAAGAATGAAACTAGAACACTTTCTAACACCATACACAAAAATAAACTCAAAATCAACTAAAGATCTAAATGTAAGACCAGAAACTATAAAACTCCTAGAGGAGAACATAGGCAAAACACTCTCCGACATAAATCACACCAAGATCTTCTATGACCCACCTCCCAGAATATTGGAAATAAAAGCAAAAATAAACAAATGGGACCTAATGAAACTTAAAAGCTTTTGCACAACAAAGGAAACTACAAGCAAGGTGAAAAGACAGCCCTCAGATTGGGAGAAAATAATAGCAAATAAGGAAATAGATAAAGGGTTAATCTCAAAAATATACAAGCAACTCCTGAAGCTCAATTCCAGAAAAATAAATGACCCAATCAAAAAATGGGCCAAAGAACTAAACAGACATTTCTCCAAAGAAGACATCCAGATGGCTAACAAGCACATGAAAAGATGCTCAACATTACTCATTACCAGAGAAATGCAAATCAAAACCACAATGAGGTACCATTACACACCAGTCAGGATGGCTGCTATCCAAAAGTCTACAAGCAATAAATGCTGGAGAGGGTGTGGAGAAAAGGGAACCCTCTTACACTGTTGGTGGGAATGCAAACTAGTACAGCCACTATGGAAAACAGTGTGGAGATTTCTTAAAAAACTGGAAATAGAACTGCCATATGGCCCAGCAATACCATTTCTGGGAATACACACTGAGGAATCCAGATCTGAAAGAGACACGTGCACCCCAATGTTCATCGCAGCACTGTTTATAATAACCAGGACATGGAAGCAACCTAGATGCCCATCAGCAGACGAATGGATAAGGAAGCTGTGGTACATATACACCATGGAATATTACTCAGCCATTAAAAAGAATTCATTTGAATCAATTCTAACGAGATGGATGAAACTGGAGCCCATTATACAGAGTGAAGTAAGCCAGAAAGATAAAGAACATTACAGTATACTAACACATATATACGGAATTTAGATAGATGGTGGCGATAACCCTATATGCAAAACAGAAAAAGAGACACAGAAGTACAGAACAGACTTTTGAACTCTGTGGGATAAGGTGAGGGTGGGATGTTTTGAAAGAACAGCATGTATATTATCTATGGTGAAACAGATCACCAGCCCAGGCTGGATGCATGAGTCAAGTGCTCGGGCCTGGTGGGCTGGGAGGACCCAGGGGAATCGGGTGGGGAGGGAGGTGGGAGGGGGGGATCGGGATGGGGGGGGAATGCATGTAACTCTATGGCTGATTCCTATCAATGTATGACAAAACCCACTGAAAAAAAAAAGGGGGGGTTGTATGGTGGAGGCATTGTAGGGAGGCTACAAATAGATGCAGACTTATGTTTGATACCCAGAAGTGATTTTGGTTCAGGAGCAGACCATCTTGTACTTTGCTGATGAATTAAAAAAAAAAAAAAAAAACTTCTGTAGAACATCTTCAAGATACATTTCACCTCTAGAAGTTAATCCTAAGGCAATGATTCATGTAGCCAAGAAATCAGCTAAAGGAATGTTGATGTCAGGAATTTACACAATACTGAGACAATTGAGAACTTTCTAAATATTCAGCACTTGGGAATTAGTTAATACATTATCATATAATTGAGCAATGGCACATGATGCAGTCATTATAAAATGACATTGAAGTAAAATGTTTAAAGAGCTGAAATACTCTTTACTGTGTGCTATCAAGTGAAAAGACCAGATGTCCAGGTTTAAAAGATTTATTTCTGTGTAGGGTTGTGTGTAGTTTGCATTTTTCTTATTTTCACTCACCAGTCAAGTGGGCCTTAGGAAGCATCACTTCGAACAAAGCTAATGGAGGTGATGAAATCTCAGCTGAACTGTTTCAAATCCTAAAAGATGATGCTGTGAAAGTGCTGCACTCAATATGCCAGTAAATTTGGAAAACTCAGCAGTGGCCACACGACTGGAAAAGGTCGATTTTCATTACAATCCCAAAGGAAGGCAATGTCAAAGAATGTTCAAACTGCCACACAATTGCACTCATCTCACACGCTAGCAAAGTAATATTCAAACTTCTCCAAGCTAGGCCTCAAAAGTACATGAACCATGAACTTCCAGATGTTTAACCTAGATTTAGAAAAAGCAGAGGAACCAGAGATCAAGTTGCCTACATCCGTTGGATCATAGAAAAAGCACGAGAGTTACAGAAAAACATCTACTTCGTTGACTGCGATATAGGTTTTGACTGTGTGGATCACAACAAAGTGTGGAAAATTCTTCAAAAGATGGGAACCAGACTACCTTACCTGCCTCCTGAGAAATCTGTATGCAGGTCAAGAAGCAACAGTTAGAACCAAACATGGACCAATGGACTGGTTCCAAATCAGGAAAGGAGTACGTCAAGGCTGTATAGTATCACCTTGCTTATTTAAATTCTGTTTAGAGTACATCATGCAAAATGCGGGACTAGATGAAGCACAGGCTGGAATCAAGATTGCTGGGAGAAATATCAATAATCTCAGATATGCAGATGATACCACCCTTATGGCAGAAAGCGAAGAAGAACTAAAGAACCTCTTGATATAGGTACAAGAGGAGAGTGAAAAGGCTGGCTTAAAACTCAACATTCAAAAAATAAAGATCATGGCATTCTGTTCCATCACTTAATGGCATATAGATGAAGAAACAATGGAAACAGTGAGAGACTTTATTTTCTTGGGCTCCAAAATCACTGCAGATGGTGACAGCAGCCTTGAAATTAAAAACACTTGCTCCTTAGAAGAAAAACTGTGACCAGCCTAGACACCATATTAAAAAAGCAGAGACACTACTTCACTGACAGAGGTTTATCTAGTCAAAGCTATGGTTTTTTTCAATAGTCATGTGTGGATGTGAGAGTTGAACTATAAAGAAAGCTGAGTGCTGAAAAATTGATGCTTTTGAAATTTTTGATGTTAGTGGAGACTCTTGAGAGTCCCTTGGACAGCAAGGAGATCAAGTCAGTCAATCCTAAAGGAAATCAGTCTTAAATATTCATTGGAAGGACTGATGCTGAAGCTGAAGCTCCAATACTTTGGCCACTTGGTGTGAAGAACTGACTCATTGGAGAAGACCCTAATGCTGGGAACAACTGAAGGCAGGAAGAGAAGGGGATGACAGAGGATGAGATGATTGGATGGCATCACTGACTTAATGGACATGAGTTTGAGCAAGCTCCAGGAGTTGGTGATGGACAGGGAAGTCTGGTGTGCTGCAGTCCATGGGGTGGCAAAGTGACTGAGTAACTGAACTGAACTGAATTACTTTCCAGTATCACCAGTATTTTTAAAAGATTTTTTTTTATATACTGAACATGTATAATGAACCCCCAGTAGTGGAGTTTGGGAGTGGAAGTCGAGTTGAGAGAATCACAGATTTCAACAGCTGTAAGTGCTGAAAGCATCTGTTGTTCTCCTATTTAAGAAATATAAACCTTTAAAGAGCTTTGTCTTGGTTATGTAGAAGCTATTTTCACTGTAATAATACATCTTTAAAACTCAAAAAAATTAATAATTTCTAGGATTCCTACATTATACTGGTGACTAAGTGTCTCTTAAACTGTAAAATTTTCTATATCACATTATAACTATTATAGAGGAAAATCTCTCTCTACTATTTACACATTTCCATGGTGTCTTCAATATCACTTGTTGAAAGCGATTAAAACTTTTCCGATAGCTCAGGATCACAACTGTGCACCATGATCTGGCTCCACAGTATATGATGCTCTTAGGTACATTCAGCTCCATGCAGAATGGCCACAAGCATGGTGCTTTCTAGTTTTGGTAGTAAAAATTTTTAATCTTCTTTGTATTTCTTCCCTGGATGACAGCTGTTATTTCTTGAAATGGTCTATATGTCAATATGAATTAGCCCCTCGACCAAATTCTTGTTAGAGACTGCTAACACGTGGTGAGTTTGGAAACCACGTGACCAAATTAAGAAAATAAATGGGCTCCAAGGGAAAGTTTGAGAGATTCTCTTAAGAGTAAAGTGTATACATTTAATGCAGGTATTTTGTAACACTTATTTGATGCTGCATATTGCATATTCAACACCATCCCCAAGAAAAAGAAATGCAAAAAGGCAAAATGGCTGTCTGAAGAGGCCTTAGAAAAAGCTGAGAAAAGAAGAGAAGCTAAAGGCAAAGGAGAAAGGGAAAGATATACCCATTTGAATACAGAGTTCCAAAGAATAGCAAGCAGAGATAAGAAAGCCTTCCTAAGTGACTAATGCAAAGAAAAATAGGAAAACGATAGAATGGAAAAGACTAGAGATCTCTTCAAGAAAATTAGAGATATCAAGGGAACGTTTCTTGCAAAGATGAGCACAATAAAGGACAGAAATAGTATGGACCTAACAGAAGCAGAAGATATAAAGAAGAGGTGGCAAGAATACACAGAAGAAAAGTTCTGCATGACCCAGATAACCACAATGGTGTGGTCACTCACCTAGAGCCAGACATCCTGGAATGCAAAATCAAGTGGGCCTTAGGAAGCATCACTACAAACAAAGCTAGTAGAGATGTTAGCTACCTTTGGGAGTCAGCTACTGAGTTGGGGGAAGGAGGAACCTCTGAATAACTGGCAGTATTCTTTTTCTTAATCTGTTTTTGGTTACTTAAATGTTTTCATTTTCTGAAAATTCACTTTGCTGCATGCTTACAATTTGGGTAGTACTCTGGATGTATATTAACACATCAATAAAAAGTTTATTGTGTAAAAATTAGACCCTTCTAAGTATAAAAACAAAATACTGCACTTTGAAAAATTATCTTTGAGCTGAAATGAGTTAACTATTCTTATTGGCTTCTTAACAACAAATCCTTTACTTTGATGTAAATGGATGTAAATGGAGACTGCACTTTATCAGCTATTTATTCTTACAAGTTCCACCTTCTCTTGTGAGATGCAACAAAAAGTCTGAGGTCTTTAGTTGGTCTCCAAGGCAACTAAAATCTTATTAAGAACTGATGCTTCACTGATCAATCCAGTCAATCTTTCCTGGGTTTTTGTGGGTTGTTTTTTTTTTTTAAGTGATGATATGTTATTCTCCTGCTCTGCTTATTACCAAGGGCTGTACATGCTAAGTCACTTTCAGCTGTCTCTGACTTCCTGCGACCCATGGACTGCAGCCCTTCAGGCTCCTCTGTCCATGGGATTCTTCAGGCAAGAATACTGGAGTGGGTTGCCATGCCCTTCTCCAGGGGATATTCTCAACCCAGGGATTGAACTCTCATCTCTTACATCTCCTGCTCTGGCAGGCAAGTTCTTTACCACTAGTGCCACTTGGGAAAATCAAGGGCTGTCGAGAGAGTCAAATAAGGCACTGGGTGAAGGTGGTTTAAGTGCCAGACTAACGATAAGTATCATCATCACCACCACCATCATCATCACCAGTTTGATTATTTTTAACCTAGAGTAGAGATAATGAGCTTCATCAAGATGCTATCTCACCCTATGGTTATTCTCCTTATTTCTTGTACCATGAACACAAAACTGTCCCTCAATTTAGCTAGAATACCCAGGTCAGGGAGTGTGTGTGTGTGCTCAGTCATGTCTGACTCTTTGAGACCCTGTGGACTGTAGCCCTCCAGGCTCCCGGTCCATGGGCTTTCCCAGACAAGAATGCTGGAGTGGGTTCCCATTTCCTCCTCCAGGGAATCTTCCTGATCCAGGGATTGAAACCATGTCTCCTGTGTCTCCTGCATTGGCAGGCATGTTCTTTACCACTGAGCCACCTGGGAAGCCCAGGATGTGCGGCAGACTTGCTATTTACGATCTACAGTGAAAGGAACCATCACAAATCAGTGCCAGCATTCTTTTTTCCTGAGCTGCTTTTCAGTTGTTTAGATTTAGTATGTGAGGGCAAGCCTGTTTTTCCATCCCTGACATAAGCACTAAGGCTATTTCGATGAAGGTAAAGTTACAGATTTGCAGCACTGGGTGATAAAAAGTGTTGTAAGAATGGTGTAGGCCAGTGTTGTCAAGGGCTTATTCTCTCCTACACCTGCCTCCTTCCGTTTTCACCATCTCACTGGTTGGCACCACCCCTATCCTTCACCCAAGCTGCACATCCAAGCTTCATCTCCTCCATCTTCACTCTCCATTCTCAAGCATCCAACAACCAATCATTGCCTTACTTGACTTCCTATGTAGTTATTGAAATCTTTTGGTCACTTCTAGTTTAACCTCTTACTTCTTACTTGAATGATTGGAGTTGTCTTTTATTTGGTTCCCCACATTTGACTCTTCTCTGCTCATATCTGCCAAATTGATCCCATGAGAAGCATCAATCTGTATTGTCATCCTGCTTCAAGATGTTCAGTGGCCCTCAACACCCACAGAAGGAGACCAAGCTCCTTAGCATGGCACAGGGAGTCCTGGTGTGTGCCAGGATTAGGAATTTGATTGTTTCTTTCTCTCTTATTGACTGAGGTCTTGCCTCTGTGGTCTTGCCTCTGGTTGGCTCAGTGGTAAAGAATCCATTTGCCAGTGCCGGAGACACAAGTTTGATACCTCGGTTGGGAAGATCCCCTGGAGAAGGGCATGGCAACCCACTCCAGTATTCTTGCCTGGGAAATCCCACGAACAGAGGAGCCTGGAGGGCTACAGTCTATGGGGTCACAAAGAGTTGGACACGACTTAATGACTAAACAACAGAAACACCTTGCCTCTGTATTTTTGCCCATAATACCTTCTTTGCCTGAGATTTCTCCCAGCCTACTTTCACTTGGCTCTTCCGCATTCACCTGTTAAGAGTCAGTCAAGATGTGGCTTTACTCAAGAGGCCATTCCTAACTCCTCCTGCCTGAACTTGGATTGTATTAACCTGGTGTGTATCTCCCTTCTTGCACATGCAACATCGTTTTCATCATTTGCTTATAGAGCTGTCTCTCCTCTGAATGATGACTTGCTGAGAGTAGGGACAACATCTGTTTATTTTTGTGACTGACTCAAAGTCAAGTCTTAGTAATGGTTTCAGGGATCATTTCTATAGTTCGTTACGGTTTCTTGAATGGATGAATCCAAGCATTGGCCAGGTCTACAATGCATGAGAGTCCAGAAAAACCCTTTATCAACAACATGCCAGAGATAGACCTGTTTAATTGGAACTGTTTTAAATGGGCCGTCCTATCTGCCATCAGCATCACTGGAGTGTCATTACCTCTAATCATCTTCCTGAGTTTAATGGATACTTAACAAGGTAGAGCATTACAGGGGACATTTTATTCCTCTAATATTTCTGTAATAACATATTCTACTATTGCAAACTCAGGATTGTAGCTTTGTGGCCTGAGAAGGTAAAGGGTAGTTTGTTTAGAGGAAAATGTTCTTCAGGCATCCCTGGAGTATTCAGAATGAATTAAGAATCTTCTTGGCAAAATATATGCAAAATACCATTTCCCTTCCATTTATTTGTATCTAATATTCTTTAATATGTGGAAAGTGTAAGAATCGATCAAAGACTGTAAATGTTACTGATGAAAAGAGTCCTGAAGTGTGAAAGACATGAAATTCAACCCCATTAACCATTCAACTGTAGAGGCTTTGGGAGCAGATTTTGGTGAGGATTAAAGAGATCGCAACACGCAAACAGAAAGAAGGCACCTCAAGTGCTAGTGTCGGAACAGGTGACACCAAACTGGACCCAAGCCATTGACTGAGGTGGGAAGGGAGCACCCTTGTTTGGGTCCAGTGGACAGCTTGTGAGATCTAATTTCAAACTTTGAAAAGTTGAGGCAACAGAGAAAGAATTTGTCTGCCATTGCATGAGACACAGGAGATTTGGGTTCAATCCCTGGGTTAGGAAGATCCCCTGGAGAAGGAAATGGCAGCCCTCTCCATTATTCTTGCCTGGGAAATCCCATGGACAGAGGAGCCTGGCGGGCTACAATCTGTGGCCCAGGCACTTTTCACGTGATGTTTAATTTCTACCGTAAACCAGTGAGGTAGTTCTGTTTTACCACCACATCTTTACAGACAACAAAACTAGAGCTGATAGAGATAAATGACTCGCCTGAGGTCTTTGGGTGGCAGAGCCGGGACTAAAGTCCAAAGAGTCGGACTCGACTCTCACCTACATCATCTGGTTGGACCACCAGCAGCAGATCTGGGAACATTTTTGAAGTGTAAGCTCATGAACTCTGCTCCAGACCTATGGAATCAGAAACTGGGAATAGGGACAAGGGATGTGGGTTGTAACAAACACTCTAGGGGAGTCTGTGCATTTATGGGTGAGATCCATTGCATTGTACTGCCATACCATCTATTAGAGCAGTGCTTCTCCAATGTTAATTTGCATGCAGAACTTGAAATGCAGACTGATTTAGTAAGTTTGGGGGTACTGCCTGAGGTTCCACATTTCTCACCAGCTCCTGGTGATGCTGAGACTTATGGTTTGCAAACTTTGCATGATAGAATGTAAGCTTCGGGAAGCCAGGTTGCTTTGTTTTCCGCTATCAACCAGTTTAGGAGAATACCTGACCCACATTTTCTGTTGAACAAATACACCGTGAATCAGTGGACCTTCATGTCTGAGTCGTAGATGATTGATTTGTTGTGAATCTACTACTAACTTGAAATGCATCTTCCCAACCAACCTTTCCAAAAGTATGATCACCTCCTGCCATTCATTTACCCTCAGGAGCTGTTATGTTTCCCAGTGACTTTATGGATGTTTTACTGTTCTAGTCTTCCAAGTGAATAGGGCACTTTGGATTCCCCAAAGGCAAGTGAATGCATTGTATATTTTGGAAAAGGGATGGAAAAGTAGGATATGAGAGGAGCAGGATGCAGGAAGGAGGCAAGAGAGGATGGATGAAGGTTGGAAACAGTTTAATGAAAAGGGCTTCCCAGGAGATGAATGGTTTGCAGCTGAGCGTCTGAGCACTGCTCCCAATCCCTTCCCACCTTTGGGTTAAGAGTTGGGAAAGCATTGGACCTCCTTTTCCACTCCTTTCCCGGAGTTGTTCAAACTCATGTCCATTGAGTTGGTGATGCCATCCAACCATCTCATCCTCTGTCACCCCCTTCTCCTCCTGCCCTCAGTCTTTCCTAGCATCAAGGTCTTTTCCATTTGAGTTGGCTCTTCCCATCAGGGGGCCAAAATATTGGAGCTTCAGCTTCAGCTTCAGCTTCAACATCAGTCCTTCCAAAGAGTATTCAAGACTGATTTCCTTTAGAATTGACTGGTTTGATCTCCTTGCTGTCCAAGGGACTCTAAAGAGACTTCTACAGGGACTCTAAAGAGTCTTCTCCAGCACCACAATTTGAAAGTGAAGCATGAATTTTTTGGCGCTCAGCCTTCTTTATGGTCCAACTCTCACATGGGAGAGTTTAAATAAAAGTTGATATAAATATTATAAAGCCATTTTTAACAAAACAACAAGAAAAATCATACCATAAACCTTGAACTGTAATGAAGAGTTAATGAACTGATAAAGTGTTCGATTGGGCAGATGAAAATAACATAAGCACAGAAATGAGGGGGGAAAAAAAGAAAAGACTGCTTTCTAAATCTCTGCTGAGTCAGAAATAAGCTTCTGTAAACCTTTAACAACATCTGGGTCCTTAGGGAACCAAATATTTTGTAAATAGCCTATAACTCTTGCTTAGTAAAACACTTAGGCACAGTCAATTCTTTAAGTATCTGGGTTGGCTGAACATTGATATATGCCGCGTGTTGATTGTAATGGTTGGGCGGCAGTGATTTATAAGAACTGATTCCAAAAATTGATTTTGGAAACATTGCAAAACTCAAGAACAGGACTTCAGCTTGCTGTTCTTTCTGCCAGAATTTCCCTGCAGAATTGAGAATAATGCTCTGCTATATTAAAATGGTGGCATAAATATTACTTTGTTTGGTTAAAATTTAAACAGACTGTTATGAATGGATACGATGGCTCTTTTAGACATTACTTACCACATTTAAGAGATGAAACAGCAGAATAAGAGAAAATGACTTCCAGGCATTCTCAAAATTAGTATTTTAACTAAAGTTTTTTTGAACTAATATTCACAGACTATGTAGCTGGGACAACTTAATAGTCTAAACAATGACATATCCCATTGTTCTAAAAGGAGGAATATATACTATATATATTATTAGAATTTCATGACTGGCTGATCCAGGGTAAATTTTGATGTAGAAAATCTGATGATCCCTTAAAGAGTAGTCTTCTGCATGATTATTATTATAACTCATTAATTTAGCCTATAATGTGAATAACCAAAGTTCTATGCACATGCCTTTTTCTTTGAATGATTGAGTACAATTGCACTTTTCTTCACTAAAGCTTTATTTTCTAGAGCAGTTTTATGTTCACAGCAAAATTGGCTGGAAAAGACAGAGATTTCCCACATCCTTTGCTCCCACACATGAGTAGCCTCCCTCATTATCAGCAGTCCCCATCAGAGTTGTACCTTCATTACAACTGATGAACCTACATTGACACATCATAATCACACAAAGCCTATCATTTACATTGTGTCTCACTTTTGGTGTACACTCCACACATTTCGATAAGTGTATAATCATAAGTATCAATCTTTATGGTGTCATACCTCCTCTGTGTTGTGCCTGTTCATCCCTCCCCACCCCTGCTCACAATCATGTGATTTTATCCTTCATTTGGTTAATGTGGTGTATCACATTGATTAACTTGTAGATATTGAACTATCCTTGCTTCCCTGGAATAAAGCCCAGTGATCATGATGAATTATCATTTAATGTATTGTGGCATTCAATTTGCTAATACTTTTTTAAGGATTTTTGCATCTACATTTATCAGAGATAATGACCTCTAATTTTCTTCCTCTCTTTTTCTTTTAATAGTGTCTTTGGTTTTGGTAATGCTGGCCTTGTAGAATGAGTTTGGAGGTGCTCCCTCTTCAGTTTTTTGGAATAGTTTGAGAAGGATAGGTATTAACTCTTCTTTAAGTGTTTGGTAGAATTCCCCCGCCTATCTACAAGACACTCAAACCTCTTTAGGCCTTTCTGAAGGTGTAGCAGTAAAAGGAACAACAGCAACCTCTCATCTCTCACTGACTTTTTCTTTCTCCAGTAAACTTGATGCCTTCACCCATCCCAGAAGTGCTGTGGAATTTATCTTGAATTTTCATGGTTGGCACATGGAGGCCAGTATGGGCTCTTCCTTGTACAATAACATGACCACAAAGGCATGAATTCTGCTTCCTAACAGTTCAGACATTTTGAAATGCCAGAAGCAATTATTGGTAGCAGTGTGTATGGAACCAACTGCTGCAGTGAAGAAAGTTCCCTGGCAGAGCTGGAAGAGAGGTGACCATGGCATCTGAATGTCCACAGAGCCTGAGAGAGGATGGCCTGGAGTGAGAAGTTGCCAGTGGCTGGCCAGAGATGGCCACCAAGTGTGGGGCAGGAACCAAGCCAACACTATTAGGACAGGAAACCCAGATCCCAGACAGAGCCACACCCAAGTTCAGCTTCTTCAGGGACCACTGACTTTCTTCTCTCGGAAAGACTGCACCTTTCTATCTCAGGTATTTAGTGTCTGGGCAGGGAGAATTTGCAGAAAAATCTGCATCCCAATCCACCCTGATTGACCTGACACTCTCCCCCAGTCAAGGAAGTTTACATTGCTAAGCAACAGAAGTCCAGGTCATTGCTCTGAGAGATGATGGGAGGAAGTACCTGTTCACTCTGATCCTGTCCTTGTGCATCTCCCCTCCTCCCAGCAGAGGCTCTTCTTTAGTCAGAGCTATGGGACATTGTGGAATTCATCCCTGGTACATGACAAGAGAAGGCCCAGGTAGGCTTGCCTTGCCCCACAAAAAGTCATCTAGTATTTCTTGTAAAATACCTTACAAATGTATGTACAACTCTATGTTTTAAAACACACTCACATGCATTAACTCAGTAAGACCCACATCAGCCTAGAGAAGTTGGCAGGGGACATGTTATATAATCCACACCATTTCCAGAAAGAAGAATTGGAACACAGGGTTGGAAAATGTACATTTTCTTCCTGATTTATGAAAAAATCTTATAATTACATAGAACTTGAATCACAGCTATTTACACATGTAATGAATTGTCTCTTTTTAGAAAGATAAAAATGCATGAAGCTTGTACTACCACAGAAAATCCCAAAGATATGGCCAGTGTAATTATAGGGTATGAAATAAACCTTGCAGCTTACTTTAAAACTCCATTTGATAAAAGCTTTAGAGAGAGAGAGATCAGATGTTCAGAGGCTTAAAAGAGAGGATGGTGGAGAAAAAGGGAACTAAGAGAAAATGATTGGCAGTAAAGGACAGAAAAGTCTGTGAGTGAGATTTTTAGGGCAAGGCAGGATACACTGTAATCTAGAAATGCAAAAGAAACTTTAAAAATGTGCCGCCAACACACTGCATGATGTAGCTCCCCAGGACCATGTGGCATTCTTGGAACAGCGTGTACTTGCCCCTGTTCTGAAACAGGAAATCCTTTCAACAAAATAAGATCCATTCAATAAATATAAATTCATCAGAAGCCCAACAAGTGCTACATATCTGCCGGAAGTCTAATGTGAATCAGCCACAGTTTAAGAAGCAGGCGCATCAATTACTCATTACATTGGAGTAGGATAGGGGATCGAAATGGATTTCCTAGTCTTGTATTTTGAAGAGCTTGAGTACTGGCTGCCTGATCTGAAAATTAACACGTATTTTGCTGTCTACATAGCTGCATGTAACTGCAGGCTGTTGGGAGGGGAGTCACTCCATTGAGTCAATCTTCCTACAGAATGAAGAATGGGTATGAGTTTCCTCTGTGCTGGTTCTGAATCTCCCTGTATGCCTTTTCTTTTGTGTTGTAATGTTTAACAAAGTTAAGCAGCATTGCCCCTCTGACTTAGTTTTCACAGAATCACTGGTCGTTTAAGCAGAAGGAACCCAAGGGACTGACTCCCTAACCTCTACACAGCACAAAAGCCCTTTTCCCCAAGGTTCTGATGACTGGTCATACAAACAGGAAGTAGAGTTCTGCTTGCTTCCTTTATCTGCCCAGAAGTGATAGCCTTTAGTACACACACCTTGGCATATAGCATCTGGGGGAGTAAGGACCCACCAGGCACATTTTCGTGTGCAGAGATGCTCCCAGAAACCCCGAAAAGCTTCCATGCCACCACACTGTAAGAGCACTCTCATAAAGCAGATGTTTTCTAGCTTTAATTTTTGTGAACTCTCAGGTGGATTTGGCTAAACATCCCCAAGCTTTCTTCATAATTGCTACAGTAGGTAATTTGTACCCGTGGAAACCGTAATTTATAGCTGTTAATGAAAATGGAGTCTAATTTAAAAACAACAACAACAGCATCTAAACTGAGGCTGGGATAAAAATAGAGTACTCACAGGTAGATTTTATCGAAATTTTCTTTTTCCATTCTCAAAGACAAATATTACTTTAGTTGCAATAAGAAAAGAGCACATAGTCACATACAGTCTCGTAAGGTGCTAGTACATTCAGTGAACTTACCTGCAGCCCTTCGATGGCTAGTTTGAGGATTGAAGGTGTCAGTTTGGAGGCTTGTTTGAAGGAGAAATTACTCCAGTCTATAATTAAAATGAAACCGTTTATCTGCAGCTCCGGATCTTCAATAAGGACTTCCAGTGACAGCAGGATGGCCCGGAGGATGTCTGTGAAGGAGTTCCTACAGCCAAAGCAGAAGGAGGCAGAGCGTGAATATCAGCAGATGATAGAACTCTGTGTGTGGAGCCCTCGCCAGCTCACTGTGCTCCTTGAGCCCAGCCTGCAGGCAACACCGGTGTCCTCTACCCAAAGTGACTAGGAATACTGTGACCAAACATATACACAATGGAATACACTCAGCCATGAAAAGCAGTGAAATTGGGTCATTTGTGGTGATGTGGATGGACCTAGAGCCTGTCATACACAGTGAAGTAAGTCAGAAAAAGGAAAACAAATATCACATATTAACACATGAAAATGATGCATGAAACTGATGAACCTATTTGCAGGACAGGAGTAGAGACGCAGCCACAGAGAATGTGGACACATCTCAGGAAGGGGAGGGTGGGATGAGCTGAGAGAGTAGCATTGGCATATGTACACTACCGTGTGTAAAATAGCTAGCTAGTGGGGATCTGCCGTGTAGCACAAGGAGCTCGGATCAGTGCTCTGTGGTGACTTACGGGGTGTGATGGGGTGGGTGGGAAGGGGGCTCCAGCGGGAAGGGATATATGTATACATATAGCTGATTCACTTTGTTGTATAGCAGAAAGTAACACAACATTGTAAAGCAATTATTCTCCAATGATAAAATTAAAAAAAGAAGAAAAAATAAAGTCTATTCACCACCACCATCCCCCCAAATAAATAAATTTCATAGGAACAATACACTGAGAATCCCAGGATGGACCCTCCCTTTGATCTGACTGCACCAGAAGTCCAAACTTTATGAGATGTCTCTCTTTTATGTTTCCACGAATCTCTATTCTCTGCTTTCAGTGCAACGCTGATTGCATTTCATTGAAATGCATCTCTTATTTGTCTCTCCATCCTGGGCCATGATTGTAGTTGTGTCCCCAAAACCTACCTACTTAATGAATTGCTGAGCAAATGAGGTAAGACCTTCATCAGGGGCACTTGTTTTGATTAAACCTCTTATTCCTTTTGTATGTTGAAAGTCTTCCTCAAAATGTAAAAAAACAAAAAACAAAAAACTATGTGATCAATGCTATTTTGTAGGCTCAGTTCATGGATAGAGAAAAATAAAGCTTGAAGAGTCATTTATTTTCATTGAAGGTTTGCAGTGTGATTCAGGAAGGAGTCTGCTTAGTACATTGGTAACTATGACAACAGGGAGACCTGACTACAAACTGGAGTTACAGTTCTTTAGCATTGTGTGTGTTTTTCCGCATCATATATTCTCAGTTACCAGTTGATTTTTGTTTTAAATAATTTCCAGATACAAAGAAATGATAGCATATTTTGCTAATTCTCCAAGCAAATTATTTGTGCTAATAATTTAAGATCTTATAGGATCTCTAAATTCAGTGGGTTTTAATTTTTTTTAAAATATAAGCCTGGATGTTAAGTGATGGCAAAATCTATTCCTTCAGTCTAGCATTAAAATCAGAAACTGTACCCTTCTGTGGGACTTTGCAGGTGGCCCTGGTGGTAAAGAATCCACTTGTCAATGCAGGAGACACAAGAGATGTGGGTTCAATCCCTGAGTTGAGAAGATCCTCTGGAATAGGAAACGGCACCCCACTCTAGGATTCTTGCATGGAAATTTCCACAGAGGCACCTAATGGCTACAGTCCATGGGGCTGCAAAGAGTCTGACTCGACTGAGCGACTGAGCACATCCACTTGTGAAATCAAGTGAAATGATCAGATTATGGAACATTTCAATCTGATTCAAATTCTAATCAAATCTAATGATTGCAGATTGGAAATCAGACAATATGTAATCAAATATGGAATTAACAGATACAAACTACTATACATAAAATAGATTCACATCAAGGATCTTACTGTATAGCACAAAGAATTATATCCATTATCTTGTCATAATCTATAATGGAATATAATCTGCAAAAAAATCCCCAAACCACATCACTATGTTGTACAACTGAAATTAACATAATATTGTAAATCTTCTATACTTAAATAAAACACAAACAAACAAAAAACTAGTAAACCAGTAAGAATTTACTGAATGGCTATTATAAGCTCAGAGCTCTGCTTAATAATTGAAGTTATAAAATAGTATGTCAGATTTCTACTTTCAAAGATCACTTAATTTAATTGGAGTAGGGTAAGAGATTAGAAACATGAGTTGAAAGAGGTCAATAAAATTTGAGTAATCAGGAATTTATAGAGGAATTAAAGCTTGGGATAAGCCTTGAAGGGTAAATAGGATTTTGGACAAGAAGTAAAGGAAAAAGCATTTCAGGAAATAAGAGTGACATGTGAAAAATACAGGTAGCAGCCCATTTTGTTTCTGTACAGTTCTTACTAAAAATGTCTTCCTTATATCAAGCAAAACTTTTCCTCCCCAAATCTGACCACTGAGTGTTCTGCTACCAAAAACAACCCCTCAGATCCTTCTGTTATTGCTGTTTAGTCATTAAGTCATGTCCAACTCTTTGTGACCCCATGGACTGTAGCCCACCAGACTCCTCTGTCCATGAGATTTCCCAGGCAAGAATACCGGAGTGGGTTGCCATTTCCTCCTCCAGAGGATCTTCCTGACCCAGGGCTTGAACCTGAATCTCCTGCATTGGCAGGCAGATTCTTTACCACTGAGCTACCTGGGAAGCCCCAGGTCCTCCTATACCAGACACTATATTATCTAAACATGGTGGTTTTAATGTGCCATATAATCTCTGGATTGAAAAAAATTAATAACTTTAACCATTTCTCATAGGAATTGGTGTTTGATACTGTTCTCATCATAATCATTTTCTTTTAGATATAGTCTCTTCTAAATTTTAGAGATGTCAAATTCCTATTAATGTAGAGTTAGTTTTCATTGGGCTTTGATTTTTTGTTTCTTTGCATTCGTATCATATATGATCTAAAGACTCAAGTCTTTAGAGATACTGCCTTGTATTGGAAAGAAACATTGATTTAAGTGGAGCATAGACCAAAGGTTGTGAGTTTAGGCAGTTCCAAAGGAAAATGTGGATATACTCAGTGGTAAACTGCAGATGACCATTGGGGAATTTGAGAGTCTGATCCTGGATTAGCTTTCTTAGAAAGAGTACACACATGGAGAGAATAGGGACACTTAGAAAAGCTAAACCTTTTGTGAAGCTTACATACAGTACTGAGGTTGAAGAAAAAGGGTTAAGGAAAAAGAAAATGAGCGGAGCACAATAGTACTGTGTTCTTTAAAAGGGGGAGAGGATAGTGTTTCAGGAAGTAAGGATATAATAGATTGCATTACTGATTCCAATTCTTCACTTATCTGAGCATCCACCCACTAGCTTGTGGTTGACCTCATTGATAATAAAGTGTATTTCTTGCTCTTTGGCCATGTGACTTGCTTTAACTGATTGTATGTGACAGAAATGACAGTGTACCGATTCCAGGTCTACCTCTTAAAGACCTCAGATGCTACTTGTTCTCTTGCTTTCTGCCATTGCCATGGGGAAAAAAAGATGCCACAGCTAGATTCCTAGACTGACAAGAAGGATGACTCCCTGGCCACCTAGCACATATTCAAAAGAAGAAGAGCCACCCAGCTGACCTCAGCCTAGATAAACTCTAGCTGCCCCACAGATGTGGGAGTAGCAATAAGCAATTGCTTTTTAAAGCCACTAAGTTTGAGAATGGTTTGTTACAAATTAATAGCTACTCAATATCAGATGGTAGTTAACCAAGTCAAATGCAGCAGAAATATGCAGGAGAATTATTATATTTGACAGCAAGTAGATCTTTTGAGAGTTTTTTTTAAGACAGCCCTTCTTATTGAATAGTGAAAATAAATATTATTGATTATGAAGATTTTTAGCCAATCACTTAAGTGCTATCTCATTTTCAGTTCAGTTCAGTTCAGTCGCTCAGTCATGTCTGACTCTCTGAGATCCCATGGACTGCAGCACGCCAGGCCTCCCTGTCCATCACAAACTCCCGGAGCTTACTCAAACTCATGTCTATCAAGTCGATGATGCCATCCAACCATCTCATCCTCTGTCATCCCTTTCTCCTCCTCCCTTCAATCTTTCCCAGCATCAGGGTCTTTTCCAATGAGTCAGTTCTTCACATCAAGTGGACAAAGTATTGGAGTCTCAGCTTCAACATCAGTCCTTCCAATGAATATTCAAGACTGATCTCCCTTAGGATGGACTGGTTGGATCTACTTGCAGTCCAAGGGACTCTCAAGAGTCTTCTCCAACATCAAAAAGTTTGAAAGTATCAATTCTTTGGCACTCAGCTTTCTTTATGATCCAACTCTCACATTGATACATGACTACTGGAAAAACCATAGCTTTGACTAGATGGACCTTTGATGGCAAAGTAATGTCTCTTCTTTTTAATAAGCTGTCTAGGTTGGTCACATCTTTTCTTCCAAGGAGCAAGCATCTTTTAATTTCATGGCTGCAGTCACCATCTGCAGTGATTTGGAGCCCCCCAAAATAAAGTCTGTCACTGTTTCCACTGTTTTGCCATCTATTTGCCTGAAGTAATGGGACCGGATGCCATGATCTTAGTTTTCTCCTTTTACTCTTCTGTAAATGAGAGCTAGCACCACTTCCAGTACATATCCACTTGTATTCATTCCCAAGAAAAAACACTGAATCCTGGAAACCTGAGAACTATTTTATACATTTTCAAGACCAGAACCTTATTGAAAGGCATTTGTAATGAATGAAGTATTATTATACTTACAGGGTGATCCCAGGAGAGAAGTAAAATAATTTTGGAATTCACTGTAGTTTCCAAATGTTTGAATACTTCATTTTTCTGGAGGAACTGGGTGGGCAGCAAAAAGTTGAATGGAATGTGTCTCAGGTAATGAGGCTTTATCCCTGCTGAGGGGTGTGACTTCCTATATCTTCGTTGATCATTAGCTTGAATTCCTTACTTCTTTGCTTCCTCATATGGATTTCCTCATCTTTTCTGTTTCTTATTCATCTTATTCTCTTTGAGTTGTGAAATCCTCTCAGCTTTTTGTAATTTAACATGCCAAGTACTTTATATAGTTACTCCACCCTCAAGGGGGTGGAACATAGCACCTCATTCCTGAAGTGTGGGCTGAGCATAGTGACTTTTTTTTTTCCAAAGAGTACAGTGTGGAAGGGGAGGGAGAAAGAGTGACTTTACAGGAGAACCCAAACTAACACTTCCTAAGCCAGGTGGCTGGCATCAACAACAACAGAGATAAATCATGTTGATGAAAACCACATTTTATCTCTGTGATCTTACTCCCCTAAAACCATAGCCCCAGATTAATTAAGAGGAATGTGCATGCTCAGTCAGGCAGTCACGTCTGACTCTTTGTGACTGTAGTCCGTCAGGCTGCTCTGTCCATGGGATTTTTCAGGCAAGAAGACTGGAGTGGATTGTCATTTCCTCCTCCTAGGGATCTTCTTGACCCAGGGACTGAACCCGTGTCTCCTGTGTCTCCTACATTGCAGTCGGATTCTTCACCCACTGAACCATCAGTGAAGCCCAAGTTAAGCATGAAGATGAGAGACTGTTTCTTTAGACCAGTCTTGACAGGCTTATCCATCTCAGGATATAGACACAAGAATGCAAAATACTCATATCCACCATTAAAAATGACACTGAATCTAAAGTTCTCGAATTCCAGTATGCCAGGGTTCTTTCTTATTAGTGTTTCTGTGGTGAGCAAGTGTATAAATGTTCTATGTGTGTGTGTGTATGTGTGTGTGGTGTGTGTCTGGGTATACACACAATGAATTCATCTTTATAGTTGCCTCCATTGAAGCTTTTTGTTTTAAATGAAAAGATGGCTTGAATAAATAAAACCAACCTTTTATTACATTTGATCCAAGTGCTTTTAAATCCTCCCAAGAATTGAAGAAAATGCAATTAACATCAGATGCATCTAATCTGCTTACTTAAACAGCTAATGAAATTTCTTATCACTCAGTGTTTTATTTTAAAAGTTTTGAAGTACCTAGAACTGGATAAGGAGTCAGGAAGGCATTTATTCAAAGGTATGACAAAATTTTACTTTATGGCAAATGTAAATGATAAAAGGATATTATTTTTATATTTCAGATAGAGACAGAAACTAGAAGAAGACATTAAAAATATATATATGGGAAGCAATGAAGCATAGTCATTAGCAGCATAGCATTTGGGGTTAGCAGACTTTGATTCAAATCTTGGTTATTCTGTATAAACTTAGCAAGTGATTTTGTCTCTCTGGGTTTAGTTTTCTCATCTATAAAAAGAACTTCATAGTACCTCCCTCCCTGGTAATGACAACTTGAGATAATGTACACAAAGCCATGACAGAGCAACCGACTCTTTCTAGTCCATAGAATGAGCTGATGATGGTCATGTTGGCGTTCACTGTTATGTAAGTGAATATGATATCAAGTGGAAAGTAATAGGAACTTCAGAGTGCTTGGGCATTATAAGGAGAGATCACCTGTGGCTGGGAGGTTTGGGAACATTTTCCATTGGGCTGTAATGGAGGGAAAGGTTTGGACTCTAGACATAAAAGGGAAAGGGCAGAAGGAGCCACATGAACCGTAAGTTCTGGGAGCCTAGAGCCTATTGTTTTGGGGGCAACAGCAAGTTTGCCAATGCCTTTGGGACAAGTGAAAAGGAATGTAGAAATACGGTTAGAGTTGTGATCCATCTTTATTCTGCTTGCTGGAAGAGCTACTGGCTGTTTATGCAGAGGTTATAAATTTATGCTTTAGGAATATTTGAACTGGTAACGGGGATTATGTGGTTTGGAGCTAGGAGACTAGAGATGCAAGGTCGAATTAAGAGGAGCCATTTGCAGCATAGTAAGAGTGGAATGGAAATGATAGAGAAATAAGAAGAGCCATGAAATTAAAAGATGCTTGCTCCTTGGAAGAAAAGCTATGACCAACCTAGACAGTGTATTAAAAAACAGAGATATTACTTGCCAACAAAGGTCCATCTAGTCAAAGCTATGGTTTTTCCAGTAGTTATGTATGGATGTGAGAGTTGGACCGTAAAGAAAGCTGAGTGCCAAAGAATTGATACTTTCAAACTTTTTGATGTTGGAGAAGACTCTTGAGAGTCCCTTGGACAGCAAGAAGATCAAGCCAGTCAATCCCAAAGGAAGTCAGTCCTGAATATTCATTGGAAGGACTGATGCTGAAGCTGAAGCGCCAACAATTTGGCCACCTGATGTGAAGAACTGACTCATTGGAAAAGACCCTGATGCTGGGAAAGATTGAAGGGAGGAGGAGAAAGGGATGACAGAGGATGAGATTGTTGGATGGCATCACTGACTTGATGGACATGAGTTTGAGCAAGCTATGGGAGTTGGTGATGGACAGGGAATCCTAGCGTGCTGCAGTCAGTGGGGTTGCAGAGAGTCAGATGCAACTGAGCAACAGAACTGAACTGAACTGATAAGGGAGAGTACCCAGAATTTAGTTACAGATTAGATATAGAGGTAAAAAGAGGAAAGACAGTTATACCATTATAGGCAAAAGGAACTCTATTGGGTAGGAAGTGAGTCAAAGGTGCTGTAGTTGTTTCTAGTTCTTACATAGTAAGAGTCAGCACCCAAGAAAGCAACACACAATATTAGTATTAATATGACTTGACCTTGGGACTGTCAAGGGGGTGCCTAGAAGTGCATGGTTTATGAGGTCTGAATTCCCGCCACATGAGTGATGAAACCTGAAGCAGAATCATGTCTACAGGAAAGAAAGTTTCCTGTTATCTTCAAAAGAGAGGAGGACAGCCTATGAGCTCCATCAGGGCTGGAAGTGTGTACTATTTGTTTTTGAACCCCTGTAAATCACTGGCACCTACACATAGCAGATGTTCAGTAAATGATTCTTAATAAAAGAATGAAGGCAAACATTAAACCAACCCATTCTCTCTCTCTCTCTCTGCTCAATCATGTCCGACTCTTTGAGACCCCATAGACTGTTGCCTGCTGGGCTTCTCTGTCCATGGGATTTTCCAGACAAGAATATTGGAGTGGGTTGCCATTTCCCTCTCCAGGGGATCTTCTCGACCTAGGGACTGAACCCAGGTTTCCTATGTCTCCTGCATTGCAGGTGGATTCTTTATGTGCTGAGCCATTGGGGAAGCCCTCAATCAAGCCATTGCAAACTGTAACATGCTGAATTAGTCAAAACCCACTCTGGGAGCACCAGTGGGTAAATTTTCTTCCTCTGCAATGCCTCTCATGCTCATTGTTAGGGGCAACAATGTCACATGTCTGTCCTTAAGTCCTTTTTCCATCATGGCTCATATTTATAAAATAATATGCTACTAAGTACTGTGGGGTACAAGAATGGGAAGGGCTTCCCAGGTGGTCCGTTGGTTAAGAATCTGCCTTGCAATGCAGGGGACACCAGTTCAATCCCTGGTCTGGGAAGATTCCACTTGCCGTGGGACACCTAAACCCGAGCACCACAACTGCTGAACCGCTTGTGCCCCAGAGCCTGTGCTATATAGAGAAACCAACAAGAGAAACCACGGCAATGGGAAGCTCTCACATCGCCACTCGAGAGTGTCCCCTGCTCACTGCAACCACAGAAAACCCTCGTGTGGCAGCAAAGATCCAGCGCAGCCAAAAAGAAATAATTAAAATTATTTTTTTTAAAGAATGGGAAAAAAACTAAGCCTTAAGATTAATTTTGGTTTAAGAGAGGGCCATGGCTGCATTCACCTAGTGTGGGCAATAAGAGAATTACAGTCTAGAACAGTTAATAATAAATGCTAGATGGATGCTTACAGATAGGAAGTCTGGTATACCACAAGATTCTTAGTCCATTGGGGAAGAATTGATGCCCAAATGCCACTTTAAGACAGTCTGAAATGCAAGCAAGGAAGAGGTTTACTTCATTGGCTCTCTAGATGGGGATTGGGCCGGCATCCATAGGGAGCAGCAGCCACAGAAGGAAGAAACCACCCTGATGAAAGTGAGCTATGAGCATTCCATCTATTACTAAATGACTGTGAAAAATTAATTTCATGCTTGTCTATTCTGGTAACTCCTTTGGCTGAGAAGCTTCAGAAAAGTAAAAGCTAGGAAGAGTCTCCAAAATGCCAAAGAGCACTTAATACTAGACATGGAGCTTTGTTCCTATCAGCTTAGCTGCAAGGTCTCCTCAGATGTGGGTGGATGGCTGTGAATGGATACCTTTCTCTTACTTACAATGAAATTCAGTTGACATTTATAGATCTTGCATGGAGTTCATGGTAATATACTAGCCACTGCTTGAAATGGAATATTCTTTCCTCTGTCTGGCTCTTAGAGCCATAACATCACTTTCAGATAAGACATTGGACAGTAAGGTGAGGAGGCATTTTAGGAAAATATGCGTCCCATGGTACTACATTGCTTTGAATGATTTTGCCCTCCTGAGGTTCTTCCTTCTGGATGATATGCTGCAATCACTCTTATAATTAAGAGATTCCTTTTTGAAATCATGAACTCTGGCAACAGTGTGTAAGATAGCTTGAATTAAATAGTGCATTATCAAAACAACTCTATAGATGTTATGTTTCATGGAAGGCACACCTGTGACTTGAGTTGAAAGTATACAGCATCTCATAATTTTAATTAATTCATAAAATTGCCCATCTCTAACAAAAACTCCAAACTTCTGTACCTAATAAAGAGATCAATATATCCTGGCAAGAATACAAGAGAAGTCCCAAGGCTTAAAACCAAGAGAAGTCCAAAGACTCTAAAATTAGTTGTCTATAACTGGGAGTCTCAGCCCTGAAAAATATGGGTAATTTACATCAGAAGCTTTATTAGAGACTGATTGAATTTAGAGAGGCTGCAATCACATTGAAGCTTTCAAAGTTGGTTTATCCTTTCCCCCTTTTGAAAATTCTAGCCTTCTTAATCATAAGCTTTTGAAACAGCAGCAAAGCAATCAAGTGCATGAAAGATTAAAAGGAGAGAGCCACAGGAAATCATTATATAATGGAAAGGAAAGGCTTATTTTCATAGATGTTGTATTCGGGATAGTTTTATAATCTACTCTGACAGAAATACCACTTGTTGGCTGATTTCCAGATAGATATCTCTCTATCTGGTTATCACACTTCTGCTTTTCAACCTTCTCAAGACACCTCAAGGTCATTGGATTCTGAGAGAGAGAGAGAAGGTTCCCATGACCATCACAGCTCTCAGCCTCAGGAAGATGCTTACCACTACTAACACCGTCTCTGAGTTTTGGCTCCAATAAGGCAAGTTTCCTAGGAAGAAGTTTTGAAGATCAACTCCTATAATGTGATGGCTCACAAATTGCAGTAATGACAGGCAGTTTGGTCATCCTTCTGAAGCTAGGATAAACATATTTTGTGTCCAGAGGGGACAAGCCTTTTGCAGACCCCACCTGCTTGTCTTCCAGAACTGAACACGTGCTTCACTTCAGCAGAAAAATCCCCTTTTGAAAAGGTTTCAGCAGATAGATTGGACCTGAGTGCTTTGCCTATGATATTTACTTGGCAGGACCAGACATATCAGAATAGAGTTGTGGGGATTCCTAGAGTTCTCCTAGAAAAGGGTGCCCCTGCACATTCCCTGGGCCCCACCCTAGTCCAATTCATGTGGGTCATGAAGCCCCATAGAAGTCTCCCTGGTTGAAATGGTAAAGAAGCTGCTCAAATGGCAAAGAAGCTGCCTGTAATGCAGGAAATGTGGGGTTCAATCCCTGGGATGGGAAGATTGTCTGGAGAAGGAAATGGCAACCCACTCCAGTATTCTTGCCTGGGAAATTCCATGGACAGAGGAGCTGGCAGGCTGCAGTTCATGGGGTCACAAAGAGTTGGACATGACTTAGTGACTAAACACATACAATGGAGGTGAAAGAGTGGCAAACCCTCTCCCTGAACTCTCTTCACAAACCAATGGCTCACTCACTAAGCCCAATGAAAATGCAGGCTCTTATTTTCATCCTGCTGATTTCTGGGAATCAGAAGCAAAATAAAAGGTAAGTTTTGAAATGTTCAGAGGCTCCACATATTAACAGTTCATTGAACAGCATCAAAACAACACAGGGCCTGGTCGACTTTTCCTGGCTGAGGGACAGTGAGCTTGGAGGGTTAATTTTCCTCTGTAAGGGAACTTCACTCATGGAAGCTCTGACACTTCTCTAGGGAATTATTTTATGGAGGTGGTTAAAGACAACATTGGTTTCTTTTACTTAATTACATCACAGATTATCACTTGGCAATTCTCTAAGCAATTAGAGCTGGTGGTGGTTATTATTTATTGCTGCCACTTAACAGTAGCTACACTGCAGGAGATACTGTAAAACATCAACATACATTTATCTTCGATGTAAGTCCAAAATATCCTGCTCTGAATAGCAGAAGAAAATTTGGAAAATGCATTGCATATGTATGTAGACACATAATTTATGTATTTAAAATACACAAAGAGAAAGTACATTTTAGGACTTGGGATTTTGCTGTAGGAGGATTTCATAGCCTATCTTTATCTCAACAAAATATCATAGATTGTAAGGGACTGCTTAGAAATATCAGCAGTTTAATTTCCAGAGTAAAGCATTTAAATGCCCAGGCTCTGGAAAGTTTTATCTCAACATTTCCCTCTTGCTTTGATCCTTGTCTGCTACAAATTAATGAGTTATTACCCATTCCTCTTCTATTAGTCAAGGCACTCGGAGGATATTTCTAGTTCTGGCTCATAAGGACATTCCCAGAGGAAAGAACTGGAAGTTTCTGTCTCCTTTAATCACATTCAGCAATCTGGGGTGGTATTTGCCCACCAGGGCTTCCTTGGTGGCTTCCACAGGAGACTCTGATTCGATCCCTGGGTGGGGAAGATCCCCTGGAGAGCATGGCAACCCACTCCAATATTATTACCTGGGAAATTCCATGGACAGAGGAGGGTGGTGGGCTACATGGGGTACAAAGGGTCAGACATGACTGAAGCGACTTAGCATGTCACAGCGTACTTTACAGTAGTGTAGAGAGGAAAGTAGTCCAGTATCTTTATTCCAAGCCCAGGATGTCCAGAAGCAAGCCTAAAAGCAGCAGTGCTGTAGCTGGTACTACTGTTCTCAAGGCACTGCAATGTGTAAAAGACTAAAAATATTTTCTTTACTTTTTCTTTGTTTTTTGCATATCATTTGTGTGAAAAGTGTTATAAACCAATTGCAGTACAGTACTATATAGCTGGTTGTGTTAGTTGGGGACTTAGGCTAACTTTGTTGGACTTATGAACAAATTGGACTTAGAAATGCACTCCCAGAACAGAACTCGTTTGTAGTTAGAGGACTTAGTGTGTTGATGGAACCCCCACCTTGACCAAACCACTTCTTTCTGGAACAGATGAGGACATGCATTCATTCCCTACCAACCCCTTCATGCAGCCTAAACTTTTCTAGAAATTTCCATCTTCCCACTGTGGCAGCCCACCAGGCAAGCAGTGCTCCATTTCCATGTGGCTGCACAGGCAGACAGATGTGAGAAAGCCTTCACAAAACATTACAGATGCCCCGCAGCTGTGCTACCGTCACTGCCGCGTGGACCAGGAATCACACAGTTAACTAAAGTCTTCCACTCAGCTCCATTTCCCCTACTCAGCATGGTAATTGATTTGTTCACTTTTGCTTTACCTTTGATTTCAAGGCATATAAACAAAACCAATAAGAGGGGGGTAATTAAAGAGAATATGCATTTTCTAAGCTGTCTGAGGATTGACGATTGTTTGAATGTGTGTGTACTTCTAACAAGATGGCTGATTACAGCATTACAGCATTACTTATCTTCAGAGTAATAAAAACTACCATTCAGGAACCAAAAGTCTACTAATGGCTTATTGAAGTCGTTCACTCCTGCAAGGCATCAGCATCGTATTTTACCATAAGGAGAAAAGCGTGTTCCAATACATCTGACAATGCCACATACACAGGCTTGCAGGAGACATAGCTCACTTGGGAAATAGAAGAAGTGAAGAAAACGTATCAAGTGAGGGATGCTAAATGAAGCCTGGCCTCCTGATTTCACTTCCATGATCAGAAACCCTACGGAGAAGGATGAGTAGGAGAATCCATGGTTTAATGTGATTTTTGTTCATTTAATACCCCATAGACTTATTAGTCTATACAGCAGATAAAGTTAAACCTTCCTTAAAACATTTCTTGCCTGGCAAAAAGACCAAGTGCATCAATGATGCAGTTCAGAGATTATTTCGATGCGGCTTAAAAGACACAGGCAGTGTCATACACACCTGTGTTGTGTTTGGAACTTGCTAAAAGGCCAGAAGGGTTTGATCTAACCTCACCAACTGGTGATTCATCCATCGTGAAAGTTTGACATATGGAGGCTAATTCTTTGTTTTCTTTTTTAAAGAAATATTATAGAAAAGTCTGTTTATTTTTCACTTGTATTCTAGGAGAAAGTATTTTGCATATACCTGAGGTCTATCTTAATATTTCACATTTTTACACCTAAGGTTATTTTTTTTTTTTTAATTTTATTTTATTAGTTGGAGGCCAATTACTTCACAACATTTCAGTGGGTTTTGTCATACATTGACACGAATCAGCCATTGAGTTACACGTATTCCCCATCCCGATCCCCCCTCCCACCTCCCTCTCCACCTGACTCCTCTGGGTCCTCCCAGTGCACCAGGCCCGAGCACTCGTCTCATGCATCCCACCTGGGCTAGTGATCTGATTCACCATAGATAATATACATGCTGTTCTTTTGAAACATCCCACCCTCACCTTCTCCCACGGAGTTCAAAAGTCTGTTCTGTACTTCTGTGTTTCTTTTTCTGTTTTGCATATAGGGTAGCAGCCTAGATGCCCATCCGCAGATGAATGGATAAGGTTATTTTTTAAGAATTTTTTAAAGTCTTTATTTGTTACAATATTGCTTCTGTTTTATGTTTTGGTTTTTTGGCCTCAAGGCATGTGGGACCTCAGCTCACCCACCAGGGATCGAAGGCACCCCCAGCATTGGAAGGCAAAGTCTTACCACTGGATTGCCAGGGAAGTCCCAGCTCTTGCTTTTAGAAGTGGATGTCCCCCACATGCTCTGTGATCTTTCTGAGTGAGCTTCGGTCTGTTAGAGCATCTAGTGTGGGGCACTCCTGTGAAGTGTCTTGAGCAGTGCAATGTCAGCCTAGTCTTTGCTTTGAGAATAAACATTAAAATGTAAGTGCGATTTCATCCTAATTTTCATAAGGGTTATTGTCAATAATGGAAAAAATACAGTTACAAGAATTATAATAAAAAATGTTGCTGATAAGTGTATGGAGCACATGTGTGCATGCTAAGTCGCTTCAGTCATGTCTGACTCTTTGTGACCCCATGGACTATAGCCCGCCAGGCTCCTCTTTCCAGAGAATTCTCCAGGCAAGAATACTGGAGTGGGTTGCCGTGCCCTCCTCTAGAGGAATCTCCCTGGCCCAGGGATTGAACCCGTGTCTCTCCTGTCTCCTGCACTGGCAGTCTTTACCACTAGCACCACTTGGGAAGCCCATGGGGCACATAGTCTTGAAAAACAAAGTGGATCTTGCTTCATCCTGACTCTGGTGGGTGACTCTTAGGTGCATTGCTCTTCTGCAGCAATGCACTCTTTAATATAGGTTAATAAAGAGATTTGTTTTTATTAAAAAACCTTCAATATGATCAGTTAGAAAATTACCACTAAAGAGACACTGTACAGGAGCAGATGAGCAATTCTGAGCCAACAAAATACACACCTGCCTTTTGATAATAGCGGGTCACACAGATATAATTGTCCATGTTATCCATTTCATATGGTGCTCTTTCATTCTTTCTAGGATAGCACTTTTTCTTAAGTAGTTCAGACCCCAAATGATATGCCTTTTGCCAAACTTCAATTTAAGCAGGAGGAAAAAGATGAGTACTTATCAAAGTATGTCTCATGGCTAAAAAGTCAAGGCAAATATTGGAACCAAGGAACATATTAAAGCTGGTTGTTCAACAAGGGAAGAAGCATCTCAGATCCTATTGGATATTCATTTATTCATTCATTTATAGAGAACCCCCGTGTATGACCTGATGCTTGATTCTAGAACGGCTGAGATAGAAGGCCAGCTTCACATACTCTGGTCTGTACTGCAAGATGCCAGATTTGGGGGGAGGAGAGGAGATTGCTGTGGGGTCAAAGAGGAGGCAGAGGTTTTCCAGCAGAGCTAGTTCACTCCATTTCCTGGAATCAGAGTCTAACCCCACCAGCATGTTCTGGACTCGATCGATGCTCCACCTGGTCCTACTGAATTAAAGAGAGATTAATCTTTTGCTGTGCTCTGGATGGTCCTTGGGACATGTGGCCATAGTAGTTTATGATGGAAGCTCTGGAGCCAGACAGCAGGGTTGGATGTTGCATCTGAATTTATCATCTTGACTTGGCCAAACTTGTTGTTTTTTCATTTCTCTGTGACTCAAGTTCCTTATCTGTATCATCAGAAGAAGAGTGCCAAATTCCTAGGATTTGTGTGAGAGAATTAGCTTTGAAAAGATGCGCTAAATATCACCCATTTTTTTCAGCAGAGGGTAACTGAATTCTATGTGCCATGCACTATACCTGATGCAGGTACAGTAGAACTGGAGGGAGCACATCTTTGGTTCGCAAGTTCCATTCAGGGGACCAAGAAGAAAACAAACAGTAGATTTCCCATGGTAAGTGCCGTGGTGAACAGGATGCCAAGCAAGGCAGGCAGGTAGTCCAGGGAGCTTAGTGTAGTGTGGTATTGGCAGTACACGCTGACACCAGACTTCAGTGGCCAAGTCACAGAGGAGCTAAGACCTCCCCATGTTGAGTCTGAGGCAGAGTCCTCTCCTCTCAGCAGGACTCTGGTCTGCTCTCTTCTCTCTCCTCCCACCAGGCCAGTGATGCTATTAGAGGGGCCCTGAGCTCCCTCTGGTTGGGGAGGAGAATTCTTTCCCCTTTGCAAGAGGCAGAATGGAGCCAGGGTGAGACCTGGGCATGAGGAAGAGGGTGCTAATAAGTGGAGTCCGCTGGACATGCCAAGGAAGAAGGACAAGTACAGTCCAGTTGACCAATAAAGCTAACAGAGAGAGTTAACTACCGCCTAAAATTTTCATTGAAAATACCCCTTAAGAATCTGGGGTTTTGGGAGGTGGGTAACTGAAGTTTGGGGACTTCCCCAGTGGCTCAGAGGTAAAGAATCCATCTTCAATGTAGAAGCCATAGGTGATGCAAGTTTGATCCCTGGGTTGGGAAGATCCCCTGGAAATGGGCATGGCAACCCACTCCAGTATCCTTGCCTGGAGAATTCCATGGACAGAGGGGACTGGTGGGCTACAGTCCATGGGGTTGCAAAGAGTCCAACATGACTAAAATGACTTATCATGCAAGCAAATGAAAGTTAGAAATTCTGTCACTTTCCACCGGAAAGCCAACTAACACATATTCACGACTCTTTGAATCTGTCTTTCTTAAGATGCACAGTATTAAAAGCCCTCTGGGATACAGCACTGAACAAGCCTCCATTCAAAGAGAGGAAACAGCAGCTGTTTTCACTGAGGGGCCTTCACACCTAAGTCTTCTTAAAATTCCATTCAAAGCCATCAATTAGATTCTGGTAGCTTTATCAAAACCTGCTGGTACAACCTTGACTTTGACCTCCAGCCTTAAAAGGTGGAAAATACTGCCAGTCTGTCTCCTGTGTATACTTTTTGTCTGAAACAAAATTCTAAACCCCAGGGAAAAGTCAGTCTTAGTGACACTAAAACAAATCCGCCTGGATTGTAATTCACGGAGGCGTGTGGCGCCTGGGGAGCTAGCCACCCCAACAATACCAGATGGTGGGTGCAGAGTTGATGAGGGACCCTCCTGAGAGATGCTGGAGGAAATGAGCACGGATGTGGGTTCCCAGGTTGGGAGCCAGGCCTGTGATTTGGCACATGCATATTCACAAAGGCCCCAAAAGAGAACTGCCAGCCAGCTGTGAACACATTGTACGTGTGGAAAACGGCCCATGGAAGACAATGAGCGCAGGGCTTTGGACAGAGCACCTTCCACTCACTCACAGATTTAACACAGGTCTATTATCTTTAATAGCTTCGCACCTCTGTCCAGTTTTAATCCTGGCAGTCTCTACACCTGGTTCCCTCTAAACAGAATGATGGACTTAGCAACGAGTGGAATAGAATGCATCCTGATGTGGGCTAGAATGACAAACACCAAAACCATCAACAAGCCGAGGAGGAAATGTTTTCCATTGTTTACCTGCTGGGCATAGCTTATTCTTCTAAGTTCATTTTAAAGGCATGTGTTTGTACCAGTACTTTTAAGAGAAGGCTGTTGTCTTCAGCACCTGCATCCTGCCTATGATGTTTGCTCTGAGCTGACAGAATGGACACCTGGTTACAAAACAGAACAAAGCAAAACCCAAGAAATATAAAGTGTCTTCCCAGCCCCCAAATTGCCAACCTGAAAATATTCTGCCTTAAAGTTTAACAAGTATTGAAACAGTTAAAAGAGATTACTCAGAAACAAAATTTCCATTTACTTTCAATAAGATATTGAAATCCATCCAAATTAAAAATGATACACAGCCCTGCAGGAAAAGTAGCAGAGTTCCTTTTCTTTCTTCTTCCCTCCTTTCCTCCCTTCCCTCCCTTCCTTGTTTCCTTCATTATTTATCTCTCTTCCTTCTTCCTTTCTTTTTCTTTCTTTCTTCTAATACGTCATCAGCTTGTCTGTGGCATGCTCTCCTGAACTGCTGTTGCTGATGAGACCCAGGCCAAATATTCGGGTTCTGGGCCCCCTCAGTCAGTGTCCTCTGAGGGACATGAGACCCAGTGACCTTCCTTAGACACAGGTCACAGGTCTGGCTCTGGATGGACTACTTCAGTGCCTCACCAGGGGCTGATAACTGCCCATAGGTGATCAGCCACAGACCTGTTCCTAGTTGCTCAAATGTAAAGATCTCTTGCATCCTTAACAGAGGTCCTAGTACCTTAGAGCCGATGCCTAGATCCTCTGCCTTTCCGCTCCGTCCACCCCACTGCTCACGGGGCTCAGGTTGGGGGTGAGAGGTGTCACCTCTCCTTGGGTCACCACCATCCCGTGTCCGCTAATAGAGGGTGAGGAGAGGGTAGAGGCACCCCATGACAGCAACTCCTGCGCACCCCTCGAGGGGTGCCCCACTCTCCACCATTCTCTCGCCCCCCATCTTTAAAGCAGCATGACGTGCTTAGTCGCTCAGTCATGTCCGACTCTTTGTGACCCCATGGACTGTGGCCCTCCAGGCTCCTCTGTCCATGGGGATTCTCCAGGCAAGAATACTGGAGTGGGTTGCCATGCCCTCCTCCAGGGGATCTTCCCAACCCAGGGATTGAACCCATGTCTCTTAGTTCTCCTGCATTGGCAGGTGGGTTCTTTACCACTAGCGCCACCTGAGTAAGCCCTTAAAGCAGCCTAAGTGCCTCAAAATAACCGTGCACACCCACCCACTCACACACACACACACTACATCCCCCCCACACACACACCCACACACCCACCCACACACACACACCTACACCCACTACACCCACCCACTCACCCACAAACACACACACACATACACACTACACCCACCCACCCACACACACACACACACACTACATCACCCACACACAGAGCATTTCCTTTTGTCACCAAAGCCTGTGACCCAGGAGGGAGAGTGACGAAGGGTGAGCTGGCTGTGAACGAGACCCTGACTGGGTCTAAGTGTTGCGTGTTTCCCACTCTGGATCTCAGCTCAAAAGAGCAGCATGTGGCTCCTACAGCAGGAAGGAAGGTGGCTCCTTGGGAAAACCTGCTGATTATGGTAGAGTAGGATATTTGAAAGAGCAAAGACAGATTGGGAACCAGAAAGTTCTATGCTAGGATCCTGTGTCCTTATTTAATTGGGTAATCTTAGGAACTGAGGTCACATATCTGAAACACAATTTCCTCTTCTGAAAAGTGAAGAAGATCATAGCACCTTCTGGGTTCATTGAGAGGATTAAGATAAATATCAGCGTGTATTAGAGGTCCTCAAAGTGTGGGAATTTCCTAGAAATGCAAGTTCTGGGACTTCCCTGGTTTTCTGCTGGTTAAGACTTTGCCTTTCAGTGCAGGGAGTGTGGGTTCAATCTCTGGTGGGGAGCTAAGATCCTACATGTCTCATGGCCAAAAAAACCATGATACAGAAGCAATAGTGTAACAAATTCAACGAAGAGTTTTAAAATGATCCATATCAAAAAAAAAAAAAAAAAAGTGCAAGTTTTCAGACACTACTCTAAGCCTACTGAGCTTGAATATCTGGGAGGGGGGCCCATCAGGGTTTGATTTTCACAGACATTATAGGAGATCCAGATGTATCCTCAAGTTTGAGAACCACTGGTCAATTTAAAGGTGACTATTACAGTATCTGGGATGGTGGATGCTTGGCAAATTATAGTCTTTTTCCTTCCTATTTCCCCATTCAGAAATAAAGAAGTATAGAGCCTTAAAAATTTTTCCTTAACCCAAAACAATTCAATCCATTGAGATATTTGCAGAAATAGAGGCTCCGTGCCCATCATTTTCAGGACAAAAAGTGAGGTGAGAAAAGATGGGTTGTACTGGGCTTCATGGGTCATGGACTTCTTCCTGAGGAAATGCAGAGATGCTGAAAATTGACAAAATTGCCCCATTTTACAGTGTCAAATCTGAAGGTTCCTGTAGCCAGTTACTTGTCTGGGAGTGAGATCTTTTTAAAGTCAGTTCTACCACTGACTACTCGTATAAGCTGAGGAAAATCCATTTTTGCAAACCTTTCTCTCTTTATCATTTTTTTAAAAATAAGAACCCTAGAGCAAATATTCTCTAGTAGTCTGTGTGAGGTGGTAGAACAAGTAAGCTCTAGATGTCACACAAACCAGGATATAGATTCTAGCCTAAGCTGCTTGCTTAGCTGTATGACCTTGGGTGGGTTATTTAATGACTCTGGCCTTTGGTTCTCTCATGTTGAAAATAAAGACATGAAAAAATATTTTCATGTTGAGAATATATAAAGAGTAGTCCACTCTGCACATCTATTTTGCAGACTAAATGGCTATATGCAAAGACACTTAAGCCAGCTCACATCACAGATCATCTCGGGTCAGATGGGGGTTGATCTGAAAGACGGGACACAGCAGCAGAAGCCTCTGAAACATGCCAGGTGCTGTGTCTAGATACGCAGGGAGCATGGAGGGGGACGGGCATTTGAAGCTGACCGCGTGAGTCAGAGGGAGGGGAATCGGAGAGCCCGAAGGCAAGTGTAGGGTGAACAGGAACCAGAGGATATGGCAGACCCAGTGGGTGCCAGACAGGAGCTCATCACAAGAGGAAATTATTGCCTAGCTCACTCCTGGTGGCACAGGATTCTGAAACTCCAGCAAAATGTGCCTGGAATGCTCGAAGACACAAGCAGGGCCCAACCTACTGCTTCAAAGCATTCACGACTTTGGGACAGGAAAGGTTGGGATAGACAAGAATTGAGAGCCACCAGTCCTGATCTGACAGTCAACTTGATCTTGCAGTCAACATGGGATGCCCGGGTGAAGGGATGACCTTTGTAAGCTACTATAGTCAAAAATCCAATTCTGAACTACTGACCTTTCAGTTTGAGAAACAGAAGCTGAGAAAGCCATGTAATTCTTATTCTGGAACCTTGATTTATCCACAAAGGCTCACATGGAATTCATTTTACATTTCCCAAATTACTCTCTTACCGTACTCTATTCCACTCTGAGTTTTTGGATGCAGGAGATTTGTTTGGTTTTAATTCCTGTTTCCTTTTTGCTACTGTAGAGTATATTCATTCTGTTACTCTTCCTTATTGTTGTTGTTCAGTTGTGTCCGGCTGTTTGTGAGTCCATGGACTGCAGCACGCCAGGCTTCCCTGTCTTTCACTATCCTCCAGACTTTGCTCAAACTCACGTCCATTGAGTTGGGTGATGCCATCCAATCATCTCATCCTCTGTCATCCCCTTCTCCTCCTGCCTTCAATCTTTCTCAGCATCAGGATCTTCTCCAGTGAGTCAGCTCTTCACCTCAGGTGGTCAGAGTATTGAGGCTTCAGCTTCAGCATCAGTCCTTCTAATGAATATTCAGGGTTGATTTCCTTTAAGATTAACTGGTTTGATCTCCTTGCAGTCCAAGGGACTCTCAAGAGTCTTCTCCAGCACCAAGTTCCTTAGATGGCTTGTATTTAGCTTTAACTACCTTTGTCAACTTGACAAACCTCCAGATTTAGGAGCTTTTTTCCCCTGCCTGCTTATCTCCCACCTTTTTTTTCTAGACCAGCAGCCCCCAGTCTTTTTGGCCCCAGTGATTGGTTTCCTAGAAGACAATTTTTCCACTGACCGGGGAGGTAGGCGATGGTTTCAGGATGATTCAAGTACATTACATTTATTGTGCACTTTTATTTTTTTGTTACATCAGCTCCACCTCGGATCATTGGCATTAGATCCAAGTTTGAAGACCACTGTTCTAGGCTACTCTTGATTTTTAAGGACTTGGGGTTCTTTTCTTTATCATTCTGTCAGGTTATTGTTATCACTACCTTATTAACTTTTAACTTCCCCCAGTCTCCTCTTTCCACCTTGCTCCCTTCTCCCCTCACACATGTTATCCCACGAAGATCTGGGTGACAGGATAGTGGGAGCTATGCTCACTTCTACTCCTCAGTCAGTGGTGGTAAGGATTCTTCTGGCAAGAAAAGGCATGATGCTAAATAAAGCCAATAAAACACTTTAAGACTGGCTCCTGCCTCTAAATTTAGGACATGTTATGTTTTACTACCCTCTCCTTCCTTGGTGGTTCAGTGATAAAGAATCCTCCTGCCAATGCAGGAGATGTGGGTTTGATCCCTGGACTGAGCAGATCCCCTGGAGAAGGAAATGGCAGCCCACTGCAGTATTCTTGCCTGGAAAATCCCATGAGCAGAGGAGCCTTGGCAGGCTACAGTCCATGGGGTTGCAAAGAGTCAGGCACGACTTAGCAACAAAGCAACAACATTTTGAAAAAACATATTTGTTTCCCTCTTATTACAAGTGGAAAATGCTACAGCATTTTAGAAGTTACAGGGAAAGCTACAAAGATCAAATAATAACAGAACAGAGCCCTATTACTCAGAGGGAAATATGAGTCTCAAATTGGGTTAAAGCCTGGAATTTCTCCAGGATGAGTGGATGGTGAGGCTTTCTACTCTTGCGGGGAAGCTTGAGTGATGTCGTAGCAACTGCTGGGAGCAGTGCCGGCTCTGCCTATGGGTCCCCAACCCAGGCTGACAGCTCAGAGTGGCAAAGAAGGTCCAGCGAGCATGGAGAAGCCCTGCCCGCACATTGCTTTCCTCAGTGATCCTACTCCAAGGGGCTGTGTCTCAGACAGCATCCATCTATGCCCTGACCCTGGCCTCTGACCCCTTACCCCCCCCCCCCCACCAAGGGTCCCTTTATCCACCACACTTGGTGTGCCTACTGCTTGAGTTCTGACACAGATTTTCCTCCAGGGAAGGGCATGCCATCCCAGGATGCTTGGATATCAGCTCCCCTAAAAGCTCTGCTCCATGTTTGAAGCAAAAGAGAAGAAATCTGCTCTTGTTGCAGCCTGTCTCTCACAAGGAGTAAAGCAGAAGTTTGTTACTTTTTAGAATACAAAGTTTGATACTGGGAGACAAAGCCTTATGCTGTAAAGTAAACTCTAGATAAATACAAACGTGTTACCTACACGTTTTCACTACATATTTTCACTACATATTTAGGAATAGACTCCCACTCTGAAGAAAACTGGCTTAACAGTTTTAGTGAGGAATACAAGGGAGGTGGTGGGGCTTCTCTATGCCTGCTAGACCTCTTTCCCACTCATGAGCTATTGGCCTGGGTGGTTGTTGTTTAGTGGTTAAGTTGTGTCTGACTCTTTGCAACTGCATGGACTATATAGCCTGCCAGGTTGCTCTGTCCATGGGATTTTCCAGGCAAGAATACTGGAATGGTTGCCATTTCCTTCTCCAGGGGATCTTTCCAACTCACGGATCGAACCTGCGTCTCTTGCATTGGCAGGCAGATTCTTTACCACTGAGCCACCGGGGAAGCCTGGGTTGAGACCCCACAGGCAGACCCAGAGCTGCTCCCAGCAGTTGCTGTGACATCACTCAAGCTTCCCCTCGGAGTATTAAGTCTCATCATACCTTTATCCTGGAGCATTTACAGGCTTTAACTCAATTTGAGACTCACATTTCCCTCTGTGAGTGATAAAGTTCTGTTTTGTTATTATTTGATCTCCTAAGGAGGAGAAAAATCTCTCGTCAGCCAGAAAAGACTACTTTTCTCTAGCCCACTTGGATGTAAGCTTTGCTGCCTAAAGTTCACACAGCACATTTGCCTTTGTGATCTTCGCTGATACTTCCTGGTTTAGAGCTGGTACCCTTCTCTCCACCTGATAGATCCGGTCATCCATTAAGACCCTGTGCAGCCATTGCTGTCTGCCCCAACCCCCCACCACGAGAGGTGCCTCGCCTCTGCGTTGCCATGGCAACCAGCAAATTTATTTTTCACAGACAGCACTTGCTACACTTTATGGAATTACTTTACTCTGTTATCGCCCTCATTAACCACTTAATTTTTCAGGGGTAGCCATCTTGCTTATTTGTGTGGACAGTGTTGAAATTCATCCAATTTCTGTGATCCTGGAAAACAGCAAAGGTTAAGCAGTCCCCTCCTCCTTTGTGTCCCAGCAAAGCAGGCTGGCGGCAAAGAACCACCCTGCCCACGTGACATAGGTCAGACTCACACAGCTGCCCCCTCCCTGGTTGACCTGTGACACAGAGTCTTCAGCTCCCCATTCTTTGCCTCGTAAATGATCAGCTGACCTGCTGGTCCCCACTGATCAAAGGAACAAAATGCTTTTTAACTGAATTAGGTTAAGGTTCTCTCCTTCCCCTGGGCCCTGAAGGTTGGCTTAGCCTTACTTGGTCTTAGGGTAAAACATGCTCTGATCTACTCTCTATCTGGCCATGTTTTCATCTCACCTCCCACCTCCAGATCTTTTTAGCCTTGTTTACTCCTCCCTAGGAAAGAAAACTCTTTCTGCTTAAGCCGAGACCCTCACAGGTCTTATGTTCCGAGTGCTCTCCTTATTGGAATATCCCCCCTCCCCTGCTGTACTAGGAGGCCCAAGGGACCTCGGGATATTTCCAGGCTGCACAGCATCTGTGAGCCGAAGCTCCTTCTGCAGATTCCTGTTCCCCAACCCAGCTCCTCTCACCACCGTCTCCCACGGCTTCCTGCATACCAGACAGGGTGGCTGCACTGTGTAGATGGTGATTCTTTTTTTCTGTTTAAACAAATTTGCTTTTTAGAAAAAATAAAAAGCCACTCACTGTGTTCCCGTGCAGTGGGTTGTATTTAAATCTTTTTTAGTTTACCTTTAGCATTGTACAGCTTAAAATAAGTGATTTAAACAACTTAAATATTTGAATCCTGAATTATGGAAAAAAAAAATACTTCCTCCTCTTATTTCCTCCCCTTACAATAATCTTTTTGGATAAAGCCTTTCCTTATTAAGTCCAGATTTGTTTTGTATTTTGCTTTTTCATTTCTTTTTTGTTTATTTATTCATTTGGCTGTCAGGTCTCAGTCGCATCACTCGGGATCTTTCTTTGCCAAGCAGAGAGTTTAGCTGTGGCTCTCAGGCTTATTTGTTCCAAGGCATGAGCTCTTAAAGGAAATCAACCTTGAATATCCATTGGAAGGACTGATGCTGAAGCTGAAGCTCCAATACTTTGGCCACCTGATGTGAAGAGCCAACTCATTGGAAAACACTCTGATGCTGGGAAAGACTGAGGGCAAGAGGAGAAGGGGTCCACAGAGGATGAGATGGTTGGATGACACCACTGACTCAGCAGTATCTCCTCAGCAAGCTCCAGGGGATAGTGAAGGACAGGGAAGCCTGGCATGCTGCAGTCCAGGGGGATGAAAAGAGTCAGACTTAGCAACTGAACAACAACAAGGGATCAAATCCAAGTACCCTGCGTTGCAAGGCAGATTCTTAACCACCGGACCACCAGGCAAGTACCCAGATTGTTTTTCTATTTGACAATATATTTATTCTCACACAGTAAGCACTTGGTAAACATTTTAAACTGTTGTTGCTTTTACTAGTTTTGAAACTTAAGGGTTTTGATTAATAGTTAATCCCAAAGTTTCCTTTCTATTTTATTTTTCTTGCAAGCTCCAGTTATTCATATACTGTTAAGTCAGTATCTTCTCTTACCTTTGAGATCTTTACAGGACTCTGTCAAGTGTCACAACTAGATGATTGGACTTTAATTTCTAAAGGTGTTTTCTGATTATAATTACTTCCTGCTGTGATGTTTACCTACTTGTCACTGGATACCTTATTAAATGTTCAGATTTTGTCATATCTTTATTCTTGCCATGATTCAAAGTATATTTCAAATTTTTTTTGCTTCCTAAGCAGTATAATAAAAAAACATAATCAGTAAATGCTTATGAAAATGATGGACTAAGAAAACTCATAGGTATTTTAAGTGCTAACATTGCCAATAATATCCTCACGGGAAAGTATAAGCAAAATATATGAACAAAATGAAAGAAATTTGCAAGAGCTTCCAGTTAAACATGGCTGATTGAGCATATGGTTTTACTTCTTCTTCACTTAAGACCTTATTTACATAAGAGTAAAGAAATTTTTAAAAAATGAATAAACTTTGGGAACAAGAAAAACATGTGAAGAAATGATGGCAGATGAGAGATATTATCAAATTTTGGAGGTTGGAAAGCAGATAGACAAGTGAGAGCTGATGTAACAGACCAGAGAAAGGAAGCCCGCAAGAAGCAAGTCCATTTTGTACCATGAACTCCTGGAAATGCTCAGAACATAGTTTCTTCTGAAGACTGGGGAAGGTGACTCAAACCAGGGGAGTCATGGGATGTGTTTAAGACGCTAAACACAATTTAGTGTTTAGGTACTAAATTCCTACTCAGAAGAAGGACAGGAAGTTGGAAGAAGTTCTCGAAAGTTGGAACAGAGAGGCCCCAGGACAGTATGTCCATCTGAGGCCGGGCCGCAGGTCAAGCAGGGGGTTCAGTGAAAGGTTATTTCTGAAACTGTAAAACCACCTGCCTGCCTTCTCCCCACTCAGCTCCCAGAGGACTGGCACCACCCTCACCCCTGGTCAGAAGATCAGGAAGACTTCTCTTTGGGGACACTACACTGAGCAAGAAAAAAGGCCTGCAGATACTGACAGTTGGGAGTCCTTCATGGAAAAAGACAGCTGGCCACCTCATCACACCACCATGGAGCTCACAGGTCCCTCCCATGCAGGCTGAACTGTCACATGGGCATTTAGAACTGTTAAGAAGGACTTAAGGAGGACTTAGCCAAGAAGCAAGGACAAGTGAGGAAAAAAATTAGCTTGGAAAAGACGAAGAAAATGTGAAAAGTATGAAAATTAATATTATTGGAGAGATAAAATACTGTTACCCTGCTTATTTAACTTATATGCAGAGTACATCATGAGAAATGCTGGGCTGGATGAAACACAAGCTGGAATCAAGATTGCTAGGAGAAATATAAAGAACCTCAGATATGAAGATGACACCACCCTTATGGCAGAAAGTGAAGAAGAACTAAAGAGCCTCTTGATGAAAGTGAAAGAGTTGGCTTAAAGCTCAACATTCAGAAAACTAAGACCATGGCATCCAGTCCCATCACTTCATGGGCAAATAGATGGGGAAACAGTGGAAACAGTGGCAGACTTTATTTTGGGGGGCTCCAAAATCACTGCAGATGGTGACTGCAGCCATGAAATTAAAAGACGATTGCTCCTTGGTGAAAAGCTATGACCAACTTAGACAGCATATTAAAAAGCAGAGACATTACTTTATCAACAAAGGTCCATCTAGTCAACGCTGTGGTTTTTTTCAGTAGTCATGTATGGATGTGAGAGTTGGACTATAAAGAAAGCTGAGTGCCGAAGAATTGATGCTTTTGAACCGTGGCGTTGGAGAAGACTCTTGAGAGTCCCTTGGACCGCAAGGAGATTCAACCAGTCCACCCTAAAGGAAATCAGCCCTGAATATTCATTGGAAGGACCGATGTTGAAGCTGAAACTCCAATATTTTGGCCACCTGATGTGAAGAACTGACTCATTTGAAAAGACCCTGATGCTGGGAAAAATTGAAGGTGGGAGGAGAAGGGGATGACAGAGGATGAGATGGTTGAATGGCATCATCGACTCAATGGACATGAGTTTGAGTAAACTCTGGGAATTGGTGATGGACAGGGAGGTCTGGTATGCTGCAGCCCATGGAGTTGCAAAGAGTCAGACACAACTGAGCGACTGAACTGAACTGACTGAACTGATGGGAAAAAAGAGTAAGCTGTTATTAACACAATACAAGAGCACTCTTAGAAAGGAAATGTGTGATATTGTGGGTGAAAAACGCAGAGAAGTTTGAGAAGGACACAACAAAAGAAAGAAACCACAAAAAACAAATTTAGAAAGTGGAAGAAAAGAGTGAAAAAGAAGTTAACTCTTGTAAATCAAACATTCAAATGATAGGATCTACATAAACAACAATTAGAGAAAATGGAGGTGGGGATTTAACAACAAAAAGTAATAATAAAGTAAGAATGTTTCCCTGGACTTAAGCATCTGAATTTACAGATTGAATGGGCTCTTGGAATGTTCAACTGAGTAAATGAAAAGACCCAGCCCAGGGCCATCAGTGTGAACTGACAGAACACCTAGAATGTCTCCTGAGAGAGGCTCCTGAGAGAAGAAATAAACTCTATTTGCAGCACTAAAGATTCAAGTATCACTGGATTTAACAGCAATAACTGTAAGCTTAAAGACAACAAAGCAAAACCTCCAAAATTCTACAGGTAAACAGTTTCCGGCCTACAGATTTGATACCAAACTTATTGTGAGGATGAAATAAAACCTTTTTCAACTTCCAGTGTATCTCCCATGCACCCTTTCAAAAAAACAAACAAACAAAAAAAACCCAATGAAATAAACTGAGAAAGAAGGCAACATGGGTTCCAGAAGATAGCAGAGACAAACACAAGGGAGAAATGAAAGAGGTTCTGAAAGGTGTGGAGAGGAGAGGTGATGGTGACCCCGACACGGCAGGGCTGGCGGGTTTGGACCACCGTGAGAGGAAGGGCTCCTCCCCAAACGAAGCAGAGGCACTAGCAGCTGTGCTTGAAGCAGTGGAGAGGAGATTTAGTCCGGTCATCTCTTGGGCGTACATTGCTGCCAGTGCATTCACACAGGCCGGAGGTGGATGCCTTCGGTCCCCGCCCACCCCGGCCCCTGCCCTTACCATTAGGTGTGTTCATGTGTGTGTGCCTGTGTGTGCTAGTCACTCAGTCCGACTCTTTGTGATCCCATGGACTATAGCCTGCCAGGCTCCTCTGTCCATGAGATCCTCCAGGCAAGAATACTGGCCTGGTATGCCATTCCCTTCTCCGGGGGGTTTTCCCGACCCAGGAGTCAAAGCCGGGCCTGCTGCATTGCAGCCCGATTCTTTACCTGCTTTCAGTCTCCAGCCCCACCCTTTACCACGAGGGGTCTTGCGTAAGCCTGTGGATGCTATACACCTGCTCCTTCATCTGTCCTTGGCCTTGGAGTGTGCACACAGTAAGGCCATCAGGATCTGAAAGTGCCTGGGACCATCTGGGCAGGAAATTCTGGAGTCCAGGGTTCAGAAACTAGGTCTAGGAGGGCAGGGAAGCAGGACATCCCGGTGGGCATCTCCCTGTCCCCTTGGCTCCCTTGGCCAAGGGATCACACGACATAGAGGGGTAAGGATGGAGGAAAGCCAGGGTCTAAGGCTCATTGCCAGGGGCAAAGGGCCATGTTGGATACATAGAATATCAAGTGATCGCTTATAAAAGTTATTAGTGACTTAGCAGATAGCAGAATGTTGTATAGGAAGGAAATGTCATCATAGTCTTTTGTTGTTAAAAAACATTTTCATTATAATTACTTTTTAGTGTGGCTTGTCTATGAATACTATTTAAGTAGCTTTGAATCTCTTTATTTAACTATACAATACTATTTATATATTAATAGCTAGGAATACTATTTATATAGTTATGAATACTGGAGGCTTCCCTGATAGCTCTGTTGGCAAAGAATCCGCCTGCAATGTAAGAGACCCTGGTTGGGAAGATCCCCTGGAGAAGGGAAAGGCTACCCACTCCAGTAATCTGGCCTAGAGAAAATTAATAGCAAGGAATATCATTTATATAGTTATGAACACTAATTATATAGCTCAGTCATGTCCAACTCTTTGTGAGTCGGATTCACTGTAGCCTTCCAGGCTCCTCTGTGTGGGATACAGGAGTGGGTTGCCATCTCCTCCTCTGGCAGATCTTCCTGACCCAGGGGTTGAACCCAAGTCTCCAATGTCTCCTGCACTGTAGACAATTCTTCACCCACTAAGCCATCGGGGAAGCTCATTTATATAGTTACAATAATATAAACACTAAGTATTGATTTAGTTCCTCATTGTGATTTTTAACTATTTTAAGAGGTTGGGAAACAAGAGAAAGAATGTGCAGATTAGGGTTAAACTTTCTCAGTAGAATAACGAAATAGTAACTTACACTAAAATAATAAACAAATAGCAATGTATGCATGTCAGTTAAAAATATGCAAGTATATACTGAAAGAATACAGTTAAAATGATTGAAAACCTTTGCTTCTGTACAAGGGAATTAGATAATAAGAAGTGGGGAGATGCTGCCTACTGTTCAAAGCTAATTAAAATTTGGCTTTTGAAACTGTTTACATTATTACTTTGATAAAGTAAAATTAAAAAAGAAGATCATTAGAAGGAAATACTGGGGGAAAATGAATGAGGAAAAATGGAGAGAAATTCTAGAAACATCAAAGGAAGAAACTCAACATTTCTTAGAATAAAGTAAAAGAATGCACAGGTTTGACTTGCAGGCACAATAATGAAAATGCCATTTTAGACACACTGCACCGTTTTGCAAAACCTTCATGGATCATCTTTCATTTATTCTATTGCCTTAATTTGTTCTTTATAACATGCCACTGAGTTAGCGAATGTTCAGGGAGTAAGGGTGAGGAGAGAGAGGAGTTAATAACCAAAGACAAATCTTTGTTTCCTGGAGACTTGTCTCCTGCTGAAAGACAACCAACAGAAGTGGGAAAACATGAAAACACAAATGAGAGACACTAAGCAATTCATCTAAGGCAGATTTGGAGGATTCGACCCACTTCAGTATTCTTGTCTGGAAAATCCCATGAATAAGGAGCCTGGCGGGCTACAGACCATGGGGTCGCAGAGAGTCAGACACGACTGAGAAACTAATACACACACACTCACACTCACACACACACACACACATGATCCTGCAATCCCATTCCTGGGCATACATGCAGAGAAAAACATGGTTTGAAAGGAGACATGCACCCCAATGTTCATTGAAGTGCTATTTACAATAGCCAAGACATGGAAGCAACCCGAATGTCCATCAACAGATGAATGGATAAAGATGTGGTACAGGCATACGTGGAATATTACTCAGTCACTAAAAGTAGAATGAAATAATAGCCATTTGCAGCAATATGGATGGACCTAGTGATTATCATATTAAGTGAAATAAGTCAGACAGAGGAAGACAAATATATGGTATCACTTATATGTGGGATCTTAAAAAATGATACAATTTAACTTATTTATAAAACACAGGTTCAGAGACTTAAAGAACAAACCTCTGATTACCAGGAGAGAAGAGTAGGGGGTAGGGGTAGAGACGGCTTGGGAGTTTGGGACTGACGTGCATACACCGCTGTATCTAAAACAGATAACCAGCAAGGACCTACGGTATAGCACAGGGAACTCTGCTCAGTATTCTGTGACAGCCCAAATGGGAAAAAAATGTTTGAAAAAGAGTAGATACGTGTATATGTCTAACCGAATCACTTTGCTTACCTGAAACTAGCACTACGTTGTTAATCTACTATGCTCCAATATAAAGCAAATTTTTTTAAATGAGGGAGGGAAAAATATCTTCAGAAGTATCTGAAAAACATTTCTTTCCAGCAGGCACATAGAAATAAAATCATACGGAAAAGTCAAAACTCTTAAGTCATTGTTGGCATTGGAACTACAATTTCATTGTGATTTAATTCAGCTTAAATATTGAGGAACAAATAAAGGCAGTGCTCTGAGAAAGTGGATAATACATAGTTTTAATTTTAAAGAGATAAAATATTTATATTACAAATAATTCTAAAAGTGATCGGAAATTTTCCATTCACTGTTCTATCCAATAATAGGCAGAAATGTAAAATAGAGGCTCAGATTTTAAACAGTAAAGCATTATTGAGACAACAAAAATACTAACTGTGCTGTTAGAACATGTTTATGCTCAATTTTTCCATATTTTAAATTGCTGGAATTTAAGCTCATTTTGATTCAAGGTGAAATTTACTGCAATATATAGAAATGATGCTTCTTTGTCTCCCTGCCCCCTGCCTTTTTTTTTTTTTTTAACTAAAGAGAAAAAATTGACTTTCTTCCTTAAAAGGTTTTCTTTGGATTTCCTCATGCTTTCTACATCTAATGTTTTCATCCACACAGACGTATATAGTGGGATATATTCATGTGTGTGAATTGTTGCCTCCAGTTCAGAAAGATCTCCTTCAGCTCACTTTTTAATGATAGCCTGAATATTGTATTCATGAGAGTTGTCAAATCGAAAATCCTTTAACTGAACTGAACATGCTCTTAGGGGTTTCAAGTATTAAAAGATAAAATCAGCATTTTTTCTGGCCACATTTATTATGGGGTGTGAAATCCACCTAAATCATAAGGGAAAAATGCCTTTGAAAGTATCTGAATGCCAAGTCTATTTTAAAAAGACCATCAAATTTGGAATTACTAACTTCAACTATTTTTCCTCCTTCAGTTGGACAAATGTCTATCATAGCACTTATTCAGGTTAGATGATCAGTATGGTGCTGCAAGGAATAAAAAAGTTAACAGAACCTGGCTTCTGTGGTACATTATTCAATGGTCACAAAGTCCTCCCATCTCAGGAGACAGCTCCATTCATAATGTGACTGGGCTGCACCCCTTATCCAGAAATGAGAGCTTGCTGTGTATGCTAAGTCCCTTCAGTCATGTCCAAGTCTTTGTGACCCCAAGGACTGTAACCCACCAGGCTCCTCTGTCCATGGGATTCTCAGGCAAGAATACTGGAGTGGGTTGCCACACCCTCCTCCAGGCAATCTTCCTGACCCAGGAATTGAACCGTCATCTCTTGTGTCTCCTGCACTGGCAGTGGGGTTCTTTACCGCTCTAAAACCTAGGATGCCTATTTAGACCACTGAGGAGAACAAGGACAAAGGCATCTCCCAGGTGTCTTCCTGGCTCAGGTGCCTATGATCTCATGATCCTTGCCAGTGCCCGTGCTCCTCTTGCCATCCCTGGGTGTCTGGGTACCGAAGGGACCAAAGCAGTAGAAACTTAAATCCATAAATAGAAAAATTATATTTTGGTCATTTTGGTGGCGCTAGGGTCATGTGACATGTGAGAAGGGGGTGGACCTCAGGTGAGGGGACCAGTGGGAACAAGTCCAGTGACATGCTTCCTTGGATCCCCATTGCCTCAGAGTATGTGTTCAGGAAAGACCTGGGGTATAGTAAGAGATAAACAGAAAGCTAAGCTGCTCTAACTTTCCCAGTATATTCTGGATGAGAAACAAAAGCTTGCATTTAAAAGCATTTAATAGCTTTATAAAAATACAAAGAATAGTCACCACTTTGGTAAAAAAGGGTTTTTTCGTCCAAGTGTAAGTGAAAACATAGGTCCTTTTCTCTTAGACTGGGGCAAGTATTATAGAGAAGAAAGACACATAAATCAGAGGAGATGTAGTATGTGAATTCAAGGTTGGAAATACCTGGGAAGAAAAACTTAGCAGTTTTTTCCATTTTGCACAGTTCCAAACAGAATCTGCAGCAGAAAGTGCTTCATGCCTGTCTGCTGGTCCGTCAGGCAGAGCTACATTTCTGAGCATGCATATGAGATGCTATAAAATTCATGCACTGCTACAGCTCATTGACTTTATTTCTCAGGATTCCCCACAGATCTTCTACCCAGAGCATATGATTCAACCAGCTCAGTTTTCTGGCTTCCTAATCCCCAGGAAATTAGGAGAAAGAGTTTTGCAGTGAGCCCACTAACAGTAGCCAATTAATAGCTAAGAGGCGAAAGAGGTACTATAAGCAAAACAAACAAAGAAGATTAGAAAGTGCACACAGCATGGCACCATGGGCCACGTAGCGTGGGGACAAAGACCGTATCCTCCACAAATCCTCAACTCCATAGCTATTTCACAGCCCAGGGCACACTAGCTTATGTTCTTTGTAGTCTATATTTGTGATTTAAAAAACGGATACATTATAGTTGACAAGGGTAAGGAGTACATAGGGCTTCCCTGCTGGCTCAGCGTTAAGAATCCGCCTGCAGTCCTGGAGCCACAGGAGACACGGGTTCGATCCCTCGATCGGGAACATATGCTGGAGCAGGGAATGGCAACCCACTTTATTATTCTTGCCTGGAGAATCCCATGGACAAGAGGAGCCTGGCGGGCTATAGCCCATGGGGTTGCAAAGAGTTGGACATAATTGAAGCAACTGAGCGAGAACGCACACAGGGAGTTCATAATGCATTATAAGATGGTTGCTGTTTTTTTTAAACTGAATAAGATAAAATTTTTAAGTTGGCTTTATAAAAGCAACCCCCAACTATCTGAAGGTTTAACTTCTCTGGGATGGGACCCTTTTCCCTTATGAAGCTTTAAAGTAAATGAGGCATTGCATTGATACCCTGGGGTGGGGGGCAGGGGGCAGGGAGGTGGTCCATAGATCAGATATCACACTGAAATATTCTAGCTGTGGTGGTGTGATAGAATAATCAATATGCATGTTATAAAATTATATGATGGATTAACTCATCAGAAACTCATGAGGAAATGTGTGATCAACATACTCCACAGAATCTGTCAGGATGAAAAGGACCTGGAGTTGAAATAAGAAGCCATTCACCAAGAACAAGGCTGGAATTGGATTTCTGTTCCATGAGTCCTGCAGGGCAGGAAGCAACCTGAACAGTGAAGGTTTCTGTAACTTGAAACCTCTCCTCAACTTGGTTTCAGGCACAATGACACGCATAGAATGCAGAATTTAGAATGGAGAGAAAACAATGGAAATCGTCTTTTTCTACATCATTATTTGCTGTTGTCCGTTCACCCAGTTGTGTCTGACTCTGTGACCCTATGGACTGCAGCATGCCCCACTTTCCTGTCCTTCAATATCTCCCAAAATTTGCTTAAACTTATGTCTATTGGGTAGATGTTGCCGTTTAACCATCTCATCCTGTGTCAACCCTTCTCCCCCTGCCCTCAATCTTTCCCAACATTGGGGTCTTTTCCAATAAGTTGGCTATTTACATCAGGTGACCAAAGTACTAGAGTGTCAGCTTAAGCATCAAGTCCTTCCAGGGAATATTCAGGATTGATTACCTTTAGGATTGACTGGTTTGATCATTGTTAGATGAGGACGCTGGCACCTCAGCTCATCACACAGTGGATGGAACCACCCCAGACCCCACCATAAGTGACTCCCATTCTGTGCCCTGTTTGTCCTGCTGCTTCAAGGACATTCTCTGCCACTGTTACGCCATGCCAAGAACTACCAGACAACTGTAGACAGAGCATCCTTGACTCTTCCTCCTTCGTTGTCAAGTTTAACTGCACACAACTCTGGCCCCTTAACAGGAATATTGTCATTGGGGAGGGTCTACAAAGAGCTTCTCCCCTTTGGACTTTCCACTGTTTGAAACTTCTCCCCACCAGTCAGCCAAAAGGATGCTATTGAGCCCTACTCTGTACCCATGGATACCAAAGAGAATAACACCCAGTGTCTTGCCTCCAGGAGCTTCCTGGAGCATGAAGAAGCATTTGGTAGAGAAGATTAGTGTGACAGGCATCCAGGGAAGAACAAAGGAAGACATCAGAGCTGCTCCAGCCAGGGGCAAAGCTTCTTAGTGTGGAGTTGTTGTTCACTTGCTCAGTCATGTCCAATTCTTTGTGATCCCATGGACTGCAGCAAGCCAGACTTCCCTGTCCTTCATCATCTCCCAGAATTTGCTCACTCAGGTCCATTGATTCAGTGATACCATCCAACCATCTCATCCTCTGCCATCCCCTTCTCCTCCTGCCCTCAGTCTTTCCTAGCATCAGAGTCCTTTCCAATGAGTGGGCTCTTCACATCAGGTGGCCAAAGTATTGGAGCTTCAGCTTAAGCATCAGTCCTTCAAGTGAATAGGCAGGTTTGATTTCCTTTAGGATTGACTGGTTTGATCTCCATGCTGTCCAAGGGACTCTCAAGAGTCTTCTCTAGCACCACAGTTCTTAGCATGGAGAGGAGCTTTGAAATAGGTGTAGGGCTTGATCTGCTGTCAAGCATGAAGCCCCGATTCCTTGTGGCAGCAAGGCCTTTCACTCCTGGCCTCTGCCTACCTCCCCAGTCTCCTCTCTCTCTGTGTGAGCCCTTATATTCTGTGCTCACTGCAACCAACAGAGGCTCTTCCAACATGGCTAGCTCTCTCTTCCCCAGATCCCTGCCCACGTGCTTTCTTTTTCTCTCAAACAGCCTCCCTCATATTCCTCCCCTCTACCTGCTCAATCTTACTTCTCCTTCAAGTCAGGTAATGCCTCCAGGAAAATTTCTCTGAGGTCCCAGCTTCCTAGTTGGGTTAGTTGCCTTTTGTCTGCACTCCTGAAGGGCCCATGCTCACCTCACTATGAGAATGAAAACTGAATAGTAGAGACCAAGTAAGTAGAGGTGGAAAAGAGCTTTGACGAGTGAGGAGAGGGAAAGACAGAGAGAAGTCTGGCTCTGATGGAAGATGTCCTTTGAGTAAGGAAAGTCATGCCAAATTCTTAAGGTTTTCTGTGGCAAAATGCGTGGTGAAGAGACTGACGTAGGGGCTTCCCTGGTCACTCAGTGGAAGAGAATCCACCTGCCCTTGCAGGAGACACGGGTTCAATCTGTAATCTGGGAAGATCCCAAACGCCTCGGAGCAACCTAACTCCTGCACCACAACCATTGAGCCTGTGCTCTAGAGCCCAGGAGCTGCAACTCCTGAGCCCCTTGCCCTAGAGCTCATACTATTCAACAAGAGAAACCACAGCAATGGGAAGCCTGTGCACCACAGCGAGAGTGCAGCCCCCGCTCTCTGCAACTAGAGAAAAGCCCGTGCAGGAACGAAGACCCAGCACAGCCAAAAATAAATAAATACAATTTTTTTTTTAAAGAGAGACTGACACAGCTTTCTAGGGATCCCTTAAGGATTCCTGAGCAGGGAATTTGTGTGCGATCAGAGATTAGGTGACAACAATCCCCAACAGCAGGCTCCAAATATAGCCAGCTATTGTAAAGAAGGAGAAAGAGAGATACTCACCAACCAGCCTTGTGATTTTGCCCCGATTAAAAACCCTCTATTTAAAGTGAAGATAATAATTCTCTGTCATAAACTGTTGTGAGGATTGAATTCACAGTGTGGCACAGGACATGCCCGATGCCTGGAGGCATCAGTAATACCAACACACTTTCAATCAGGAAGATGATGGCTGTTGTTTGCAGGAGTGCCATATTTGAAATTAGATTCAGAGACACCCTGCGGAAGTATTAGGGCCGGAGAAGAAATAGAGGCAAAGAGAAGAGAAACAGAGAATGTGCAAAGAAAAAAACAACACATCACTTTAAAACCCTCACAACAAAATGTACCCTCTCTTTATTTTCCTGTCTGATGCTACATTTTGCAGTATAGTAGCAATAACTTCTATTGCTTTATGGTACACTCACAATAAATGGCTTGGGAGCTTGATTTACAGCCTTAGCGAAGTGTAGGCATTTAATCATCTCCAGCAGCTGCTTAAGGTTCAAATATCACCCTTCAGGAGCGATTACCCAGGAACCGTATTTAAAGGGCAGGAGAGCTGGGGGCTGATCCTCTGGTTGAGGTTCAGGGCTCAGGGACTGAGGGGGCTTCTTTCGAAGGTCTACAGTGTGCTCTTTGTAAAGTGATCAAAAGATGCTTCATGACTGACTGGGAACTGGGAAAAGTAGCTAACAGCCCAGAAGAGCTTCAAATCATATAAGAGAAGCCCTATAGGTCCCTAAGCACTCATTCAGAAAGTCAGCTACGCCCATGAGAAAATCTCACAGTGCAGGCAGCACCATGATTAAAAACGCCCTCTCTCCGTGCCCTCTTGTACTGACTCTGGCCTTCTGAAGAGCAGGACACACGGACTGAAGCAAGATTTCAAGTTAAGTAATTGGGAGAATCTCACTGTGGGTTGGCTGCTTCATCCAGGCCATGCTCCAGGAAGGACGAATTTATTCTTAGACCCCTGAATTTCTAGCCATCAGAGGGGACTTTTTCATCTACAAGGTAATGGTGTCATGCTTTTGAGCTCCTGGGTTTATAAGTGAGAATCTGAGAGGAGCAGATGGCCTCGAAGGATATGCTGTCAATAAAAGCTTGCTCTCCTGCTTCTGATGGTCCCTTCCTGCCACAAACATGCCTGGCCGGCGTCACAAGGTCGCAGGAGCCGTGTGACCTCTGACATCTTCTGGAGGAGCAGCCACCCAGTTAGGCAGGGACATGCGCTGCTGTGTTAATTCAGAGCAGGGACCCCACTGCTCTGCTGTCCATCCAATCCATACAGGAGATGCTTCTAACAGACACACTTTCAAGGGCCTGAGCGCGATCGAAGGGGATGTTGACAGTAGGCAGAAGGCAGCTGAGCCCTGAACTGGGAGGAATTAGAGCGTGAGTGCTGAAACATGTCTCATAAGGAGTTCTTGTGGAAGAAGAGTATTTAAAGGAAATATCTGAAGAACTATTTGACAAACCCATGTGGCGAGCCACACATGGGTCCTGCAGGTTGAGGAAGACACGTAAACTCTTCTAACTTCATTTCCACACCCATCAGAAGCTTCCTAAAAGCACATAAGAGAGATGTGGTACATTTTATAAGGATCTTAAACTGAATGAGAAATTGTTATCTTGGGCATTTCACACTCTGCGTCAGGTACAAGTGGGAAGACCACCTGGATTAAGGAAGGAAAGAAAGGGTTCTCTTTGTGTCAGACCCCTTCCTGCCTGGCACATTTAACTCACACAGCTCTATCAAAGACACACAGTTATTACCAGACAGTGAGGAAAGCAAGGGTCGAAGGAGGTATGTATCTCACCAGGGTCACACACACTCATCTTAGTGGAAGGAACTGGCAGCAAAGATGAGCCTTCATCACTATCTTAAATCAGACTCATATTAGGACCACTTTCTATGACATGTTCCAAGCAATATCCAGATTCCTCTGTTGGGCTTGGATTAAAAAAAAAAGAAAAAAGTTGTTTTCATTGTCACTGTTACTATGGCCAAATAATTATATTAGAGGTTGGACAGGATCTTCAACATTTGATTGGCCAGATTTTGGTGAGACTGGAATACATAGCAGTGGGATTTGCCTGTTGAGTGATGAGGTCCTTTTCAAGTCTTTGGGGCCTGAGTGACTGGGAGAGGCTTGTATACTGGTACCTCAATGAGAGCCCCCCCAGAATGACTGAATGGCCCCCACGTTTGGCAACTGGGTCCTAGTGGTGAGCTGTGCAGAACGGTGTTTGAACTGTGGAGTTAGGGCTGAGATCCAGCTTGTTGTAGCCATGTATCAGCTGTGTGGTCTTGGATAGGTTACTTAGCCTCTCTGGGTCTCAGTCACATCACCTGCAAATTAAGGATGTGAAGAGTGACCACTGAAGAGCGTCGCTGCCTGCCACATGGTGGGCTTCAACACGTTTGTTTTTGTGGTTGTCGTAACTCTCCTTCTCTTCGGTTCATTTTTGCTCACTCCCAAGGTCACGACAATTGGGAAGCCTATCACTCCCAGAGGGATGCTGGGAATGTTTCCATAGGAAGAACAGACTGCTAGACATTTTCTGGAACCTCTCTCAACAGGCCTTGAGATTGGAGAGGAGGGCTCTTTCATGGCCCTGGTGAGAACAAGCACTTGACTCGGCTACACTCCTCTGCTCCCCAACATTCAGCACTGATGGTTTAGAAATCTGGTCCCTTTTGTTCACAAGTTCTTATACTCAGGATGGCGAAGCCCAGCGGGGTGCCAACCACCTGCTGCTTGTAAAAAGTTCTCGGATGCTCTTGCAAAATCTAAAGGCAAACCTCCATCAAGTGGCTTATTTATAGTCTGAAGACTGTATCCCACCTACTGCCTCCGGGTTTTACTCAGAAGAGGAAACCCCCTTAATGCTTATCTCCCACCACAGCACTGTTGGGACACGTGCCACGCCAGCCCTTCCGAGGTCACCACAGGTCAGCAGTAACCGGTGACGTTTGAAGGAGCCCAATCACCAGCGTATCCATCAAATCAATTATTGTCTGGTGTGTAGGGACGAGGAGCAGCTGAACACCTCCAGAAAAGCGCCTGCTCCCCGAGAGCAGACCTGTCTGCTTCATTATAAAGTCAACATGGCAGTGTCCTTGTTTCCACAACTGTGACAGCAGGAAGGTCAAGTCCCCTAGTAAGATCCATCTTCCCTTCATTTCGTGCCTGGAGGGACTGGGGGCTGGTGTGAGATGCCATTCTGGAAACGGCAGCTCCTTAGGACCTTTGGGAACTTGCCCAGAGCCAGACGATTGTAGCCATTCAGCATGTCACTGGAGTGCATGGGAGGGCCAGTGAAGCCTGGATCCATTCCACTAAACAATAGCAAGTCTTACAGTAAATAGACGGGCTTCCCAGGTGGTTCAGGGGTTAAAAATCCACCTGCAATGCAGGAGACACGGGTTTGATCCCTGGGTCAGGAAGAACCCCTGGAGAACAAAACAACAATGCACTACAGTATTCTTGCCTGGAGAATCCCTTGGACAGAGGAGCCTGATGGGCTACAGTCCATGGGGTCGCAAAGAGTCAGACGTGACTGAAGCACCTGAGCAGGCGCACATGCATACTGAGTAGCTAATTACAGTAGAAAGTGGTACCAATAATTGTCTCCATATATTGGATGCTAATGATGTGTCAAGGACTCTGCCAAGTGCTTTACTTGTATTATCACTAATTCCCCCAGCAACCACAGGAGACAGGTAGGGTTATTGCCAGTTCCCCTTTGAGAAAGCTGAAGTCTTAAAGGGGCTTCCCTGGTGGCTCAAATGGTAAAGAAACTGCCTGCAATGCCGGAGACCTGGGTTTGATCCCTGGGTTGGCAAGATCCCCTGGAGCAGGGAATGGCAATCCATTCCAGTAATCTTGCAGGAGGAATCTGCCTGCAATGCCAGAGACCTGGGTTTGATCCCTGGGTTGGCAAGATCCCCTGGAGCAGGGAATGGCGATCCATTCCAGTATTCTTGCCTGGAGAACTCCATGGGCACAGGAGACTGGTGGGCTAGTGATACAGTATTATACACTATAATGTAATTGACTAAGAGCCAACTTAAGGCTCTTACGTGAGAAGTCAGATTGACCTGGGCAAAGCCATACTGAGCCATGCTAGAGCCCAAGGGACAAAGAAAAATCAATAATTCCTATCCTGCCTCCTTTATAAAGTTTTGACATTTCGTTCATGAAGAATTTTTGTTTGCGTGAATTTTGATCCTAAAATATATTTTTTGACAATATTATTTACATTGATTAATGAGTGCTTTGGTGCCCCTTCAATTTTTGCTCAGGCAAATACCCCAGCCCCTCACCCTGATCCGAGCCCTGGGGCTGAGGTCTTGGCTCAGGCTCCCAGGTCTTCAAGCCAGATGGTTGTGCTTCATCGCAGATGTTTTGTCCCTGGTTCTGTATGTTGGGGAAGGAGAGCCCACAGGATTCACTGCCTACTTATAATAACTCTCTGTACTTGAAAGTAGTAATCAAGCTGTTCATCATCTGCCTTTTCTCTCTACTAAATTACCCTAACGTGACTCTTCCTTGCAATGTGTCAGCCTCCTTAAAGAACCAAGTTTTCAACTCATTTTCAACCTGGACACTGATTTTTGAGCTTTTAGTTGTAAACAATACAAGGACAAAAGAATATCCAGTGTAATTTTATGTATTTTGACTTGCAATGCATTTCTGATTGTTTTTCCTCCCCCTATTAAAGTACTCAGGGGCCAGCTTGTCTACATAGCACCAATGGATGCTACTGTAATCTATGAAAATGAAAGTGTCAGTCGCTCAGTTGTGTTCGATTCTTTGCAACCCCATGGACCGTAGCCTGCCAGGCACCTCTGTCCATGTATTTTTCCAGGCAAAAATACTGGAGTGGGTTGCCATTCCCTTCTCCAGGGGGTCTTCCCACACGGGGATCAAACTCTGGGTCTCCTGCACTGAGGGCAGACTACCACTGAGGCACCAGTGTAGCCAACTATAGCCTGTGGCAAGGCTTTTATTACCTGAACCACCCTGCTCCCAATGCTTTTCTGATATCCTGAGACTATAATAAGCATAAATAGCATACTAGGCTATAATAAGCATAATACAAGGACAGCTGACTTCTCAGAGCCTCCCAGCCACACCTGAGCTACTGTGCAGGACTCTGGAGCAGGGTGTCTTGGAGTCTCAACTGTACTGTTTATACTTTTCAGTTGGAGGGAAGTTAGTCATGGCAGCAAGTTCTGCCACCCTTGGAACATCTTGTGGTCCACTATCCTACATATCTGCCTGATTCGGGGTTCTTTCTTAAAAAACAACTGCAATTTATTGACTGCTTGCTTGTGTACTAAGTCACTTCAGTTGTGTCCAACTCTGTGCAACACTATCAACTGTAGCCCACCAGGCTCCTCCATCCATGGGGACTCTCCTGGCAAGAATACTGGAGTGGGTTTCCATGCCCTCCTCCAGGGGATCGTCCCAACCCAAGGATCAAACCCACATCTCCTGTGTCTCCTGCATTGGCAGGCAGGTTCTTTATCACTAGACCTGGGGACTCCCGCATTGCAGGCAGACTCTTTGCCATCAGAGACACCAGGGAAGCCTATTTATTGACTACCAACTAACGTTAGTCTATAAAGCATGGTCACCTCAGGTGAGAAACTAAGGTTAATAAGAGTTTAATCAACTTGCTCAGGATCATAGGGCTCGTTGGGAGGGGGCTGGGATTTGAAGCTGACCATCTGGCTTCCAAGTCTGTGCATTTAATCGTTATCTTATTCTGCCTCTTGGACCCTATCAACTGCAGCAATTGGGATTAATCCTTGCAACAGCTACATATGCCAGATAATATCCCCATTTCTGCTCTTTGGGACCCCATGGTAGCCCACCAGGCTCCTCTGTCCATGAGATTCTCTAGGCAAGAATACTGGAGTGGGTAGCCATTTCCTTCTCCTGAGGATCTTCTCAACCTAGGGATGGAACCCAGGTCTCTTGCATTGCAGGTGGGTTCTTTACCATCTGAACCACCAGGGAAGTCCCAAAATAGCTTCACCAAATTTAACTCTTTTTTTTAACTGAGAAAAATCCAGAAAAAAACAGACATGGTTCCTCAGTACTCACATCTTCCCCTCCATGGGAATGGCATTCCTGGGCACATCAGACTGCGTGGCCCCATGCAAGTATGCAACTCAGAGAGAAACAAGGTGGAGATTTCTTTTTTATCGGCCCTTAAGGGAAAAGCTGTGAATTCTTGCCGATGCTGATATGAGTTTAGGTGAGAAAGATCAAAAGGCTCATTGAGCAAGAGTGGCCCCTGAGACTTCTGTTACACACTGAGCCCATGAGCTGAAATGTACACTCTGCTGACCCTGGAAGTCCCGGCTTCCTCCCATGAATTAGTAGGTAGTGCAACCTAGTGCATCCTGTCCGACTCTTTGCAATCCCATGGACTGTAACCCGCCAGGCTCCTCTGTCCATGGGATTCTCCAGGCAAGAATCCTGGAGTGGGTTGCCATTCCCTTCTCCAGGGGATCTTCCTGACCCAGGGATGGAACCCACATTTCTTGTGTCTCTTGGATAGGCAGGCAAATTCTTTACCACTGTGCCACCCGGAAATCCCAAATGAGTAGGTAGGGGCTGATTTAATCTGGCTCATTTCTGTTCAACCCAGCTGCCTCAGAAAAGACAGAAGTCTAGATACTCCTGCCAAGACCCCATTTCTGCAGGAGGCTGGTGGATGTGCTGGGAGCCCAGAAACTCCTGGGCCTCTGTGTACATACTCAGCTCTGCACGTGCCCCTGGCGGACAGCACTCCCCATCACTCACCAGTCTGTGCTCTCGCTCAGGCTGTCGAGGGTCTAGATGAATGAGATTTACATAGTTTTAATAAATATTAATAACAGTTTTAATCTCAGTAAACCTTTCATATGAGACGTTCAAATAGCTTTCCAGTTGTCTCAGGCTCCCCAAGAGAGTCAAGCAATCATTTTGCAAAGCTACACCAACTCTTCAGGCCTCCGGGGCTCTGTTAGGCTAGGTATATGTGATGGGGAACATGTCTGGGGAGAAAGCCGACAAGTGCTGAGGACAGCAAGGGGCAGATAGACTCATCAGCCCACTTCCACCTTCAAATATCATGCTCTTGTCTCTGGCTTCAATTTATTTACCTTCTGTGCTATATTATTTTTATTTGTTTCTCTTGTTTCATTGCCAAGTGATGTGCAACTCTTTGCAACCCCATGGACTGTAGCTTCTCTGTCCATGGGATTTTCCCAGGCAAGCATACTGGAGTGGGTTGCCATTTCCTCCTCCAGGGGATCTTCCTGACCCAGGGATCGAACCTGAGTCTCTTGCATTGGCAGATGGATTCTTTACCACTGAATACTATAAACCCATTATAGTATTCATGTTAATACTTGTAGTATTACTGAGTGCTTACCATGTACCATGCATTGAGCTGTGTACCTTAAATGCGTTATTTCATTCAGTCTTCTCAGCTACATTATTAAATAACCTTGCTTATCATCCCCATCTTCCAGGTGAGAAAACAGAGTCAGAAAACAGAGAGGTTACTTGTCCCACCCAGGTCATATAACCAGTAAATCATATGAGAGTATCCTTATTCAGACTGTGGTTTGCTTGCTTCTGATCATCTTTGGCTATCAGTGGGACAGCCTTAACCTTTCACCTTCTTGTTAAAGCCAAAATGGTTTGGAACAAACAGTATTCTACAATTAAATTTTTAAAAAAACTGCCTCTAGCCTGGATGGGAGGGAAGTGATAATGGATACATTATCCATTGTGAAACTATCACAACATTATTAATCAGCTATACTCCAGTATGAAATAAAAAGTTAAAAATAAAGCTGCTTCAAGTAGATCCAGCCTTTGGTGGAGGATGAAAGGAGGGGTGGAAGTAAGAGTGTATATGTGTGTACGTGTGTGTGTGAGAGAGAGAGAGAGAGAGATTACTTCAAAGAGCCTACTGAATCAGAAGCCTATAAAGTGAATTTTAAACTCCCTCTCCATCCATAGGATCAGGCTGAATGAGCTTCACATTCATGAACCATTAACGATGGAAGGTGTTTCAGAGATTACCTAGTTCACGCTCTTCATCTTACACCTGAGGAAACCGAGGAGCAGAGACATGAAGTAACTCGTTCAAGGTTATCATAATCATAAAGATTGAATGATTCCCTTGGAGACGTGTTTCTTCTTGCTTCTCAACACCACATTTGGAGATATTTACAGACCAGAGACTAACAGAAGACAAGATACTGTATGATGATGTGTCTCTTCGTGTGTAAATCATCGGTGACTGGTGTTCTGTGTATCACCTGTCTTAGCAGACGGAAGTTCTCAGACACGTATGACAACTAAGCACCTATGAAGTCAGCGTGATCATTCTCCAGAGTCACCAGATTTTGCTGTTTCAAAATCCAAAATGTTGGTGTGTCCTTTCCGAGAGGACAGCTGTTCCTGCTAGTTAAACTAGGGCTCCCGCCCTCTGTGGATGGCTTATGTCTCAGAAGGAATTCTCCTGTGGTAGGTAGGGGTCAGCCGCCCAAGTATTTGGGTCATTACTGGACAGTGGCTGCCCAAAGGACTGTTTGTTGGGGGGACCTTGTATTTTCGTCATGGCCTCAGTGACTTAGCACACACTCTGGCACCAAGTCTGCACTCGTCAAATGTTTGTCGAGTGAATGATGTATGGGTGAATGTGAAGACCTGGAAATCTTTAATTGGAAGATAAGTGCTTTACAATGTTGTGTTGGTTTCTGACATACGACAACATGAATCAGCCATGAGTATGCATATGTCTGCTCCCTTTTAAGCCTCCCTCCCACCCCCCCACCTCCCACCCCACTGGGTTGTTGCAGACATCTGGCTGGGTTCCCTGTGTTACACAGAAGCTTCCCGCTAGCTGTCATTACACGTGGTCGTGTAATAGATGTCAATCCCAACTTCCCAATCTGTCCCACCCTTGCCTTCCTCTGCTGTGTCCACAAGCCCGTTCTCTACATCTTCCTCTCTATTCCTGCCCTGCAAATAGGTTCATCAATTTAAAAGAAAAAAAAATGGACCAAATACATTAACAGATCCTTCACAATAAAATATATACAGATGGCAAGTTAGCATATGAAAATAAAAAAGACCTGGACATCTTTCTCATCAGTAGAGCACTGTAATGAGAGGTTCATCCTTAATGCTTATGGGATAACAGGGCAGACACATAGCAGGGCAGCCTGGGCTGAGGTGCAGATCTGAACAGTCCATATATGGACTGATAGTATTAAAGCATTCAAATACCTTTGCAGGGTGTGTTGTTGTTGTTTAGTCACTCACTCGTGTCTGACTCTGCAACCCTGTGGACTGCAGAATGCCAGGTTTCCCTGTCCTTCCCCATCCGGACTGCCCTATTCCAATTTTTCAACCAGAAAACAGTCAGTGGGGTCGCTAAGGTGTCCTACGCTAATTATTATCTTTAGGGTGAGGCCTAGTCATATGAGGCACTAAACAGCACCCTAGAAATTTCTTTTCATTATATTTGGATGAAGGGCTCTTTGGTATATTTTGAACGTTAAACCTGTGTTTCCCCAAGTACCATAATTTCAGTATGATACCGCTGTGAGAGCTCAAGTCACAGGCGAAGTTTTGGAGATTAATTCATACATTCTTTCTAATTCAACATTTATTGCCTATTGGACTATGTGCCCAAGAGATAAACATGAAAAAGGTACAGTCTGTTGCCCTCAAGGAAACTGCAGTCTTGGGAGGATGGGTAAGAAAGAACACACATGTAAGCATGCAATTACAATAAAGCCAAGATGAGAGAACTCACTCTCAAGTCAACCCCCATCTGTATCTCACTAGTTGTGTGGCACTGAATGAGTTGCTTAACTTCACAAAACCCTGCATCATCAAATGTAAAATTGGGATCCTAGGAATACCATCATGAAAAGTTCCCGGGTGGATTAAATGAGATTATATGTGTTCAAAAATATCAGCTATAATAACAGTGGTTTTTAAACTCCTGTTGTAAGTACTCAAGTGGAAATATGTGAGCAGAGGAATAAACCTCACTGATACAGGGTTGGGATGGATGTTGATGAAGACTACCTTCCCGAAGAACGCTAGAGATAGGTATGAGGCAGTGGGCAGGTTATGTCCAAGTTGATTGGACTTGGCATACAAAATAGATGATCCCTCCTTTAAGTCTCTGGTGGAGTGAGTCCAGAGGCTTGGAGACATGTCAAAACCACAATTATTAGTATTTAAGGCAAAGCTTACACTTCCAACCAGCTAGACTGGAGACCATGAAAAAGGGCAGAGAGTGAAGCAGAGATGCAGAAGATGAATTGTAGAGGGCTTTATTTTACTTTGAAGACTTGCAGGTCATTGAAGAATTTTAATGAGAAGAATGACATAGTGGAATTTGGGGAGGGTTACTCTGACAATTGTAAAGACTAGAAAATGGCTCAGAGGGGACTGGACCAGAGGCAAGGAGCCTGTGAGAAGGTTGTCTGAGTGATGCAGGTGAGAAATGAGAACTTACACTAAGGCAGTAGCCATGGGAGCCAAGAGAAGCAAGAGATTCGAGCCGGTTTTAAACAGAAAGGAGCAGGACTCACCAAGTAATGAAATGTGAGGAGCAATGGCAAGGAGTGGTCCAGAGAGACATTCAGATTTCTGGCTCAAGAGACTGGATGGATGGAAGAGCGGGACAGATGATGCACTCAGTTTGGGACGTGTTGAGTTTGTAGTTCTTTATGGGACTTTCAGGAGAAATGCTCAAAGGCATTTGGATGGAAAGGTGTGGCATGCAGAAAAAATGTCAGACATTAAACTAACAGACAGGGTCCAAGGAATTATTTCATGTGTTGAAAATACTTGATTTAAGGCCATCTACTGAGCCCACTTTTGTTGTTGTTAAAGATGAGAACATGAAAGACAGAATATATGGATCTTCCAGGGGTGGCGTGGAGTGGCGGGGGGAGGAGGATGGAAAAAAAAAAAAAGAATATATGGATCTTCTAAAAGACCAGATTCCAGTTTTATGAAAATCTATGACCCCTTTGATGAATAGAATAACTTCTGAGGTCTCTACAATTCTAACTTGTGTTCTAAAACATTGCTGTGGATCTGTAATCACCTTTTGATGGCAGTGAAAGACCCGTGGCCTTGAAATTTTCTTTGTGGATGAAGATAATGAGTGCATGCATGCATGCTAAGTAGCTTCAGTCATGTCTGACTCTGTGCAACCCTGTGGACTATAGCCCGACAGGCTCTGCTGTCTGTGGGATTCTCCAGGCAAAAATACTGGAATGGGTTGCCATGCCCTCTTCCAGGGGATCTTCCCAATCCATGGATCGAACCCACATATGTTAATGTCTCCTGCATCAGCAAGCAGGTTCTTTACCACTGGCGCCATCTGGGAAGCCTGGATGTAGAGAATATATATGTTTAAACAAGAGCCCATTATCCATAAGGGTTTATAGCCCCAAACATGCAGTGACAATGCTTATGAAACAGAAGAACCAAATAAAGACACTATCTACATTTACCTACTCTGATCCCAATTGGCTGCGAACAGCAGAAGAATCTTCCTGCCGTAGTGATCACGGTTTTCCAACACTCCAGGGAACCCATCGATGAGAGCCCTCTTAATGCCAGGATCATCGGCCTTGAAGTTTTTGAACATGTCCAGGTTTAGCTGGCGGTACTGGAAGTACTGGGCCAGGAGTCTGAAGGCATCTGCTTGGTGAAACTTCCTGGCTCGGAGAAACCTCAGAATGAAGGCATCATCTGTGCGTAAGAATCCGATGTCAGGCCTGGTGATGATCATGTCTCTGACTTGCTGGATATCCTGGTGTAAAACGTCTGGGTTTTCGTTCAGTTCCAGGCGTGCTTTCTCTATAGTCTCTGGGCTGAGTCCAGCCTGTAAATGGGTCATCTTGGCCAAATCTCCTTTCGAAGTGCTTAATTTCTGATGTTTGGGAAGAAAAGAGACTGGTCCCATTCACGTGATGGTCTGCTGAAATCGTGGCCCATTCAACAGTCTTTTTACCACCAAGCTGCCACTGAAACAGACAAGCAGAGGTTCTTCTTTCTGTTTCTGGAAAATGTTTGGACATTCAGATTCTATGTGGTGGTGGCCAGCCAGAAGAGAAGACAAACCAAGGCCATTGCTTACTGCAAAACAAATAGACACGAGAGACAAATCGATGATACAAAGAAGGTCTGGGCAAATGACCTGGAACTCAGAAAAGCAGTATATTATGCTGTAGAGTTGATTAGAAGAATAAAGGGTACATATTTTTTTAAATGGGGTCTTTGGCATAATTTTGTTATTGACACCTTCAGTGTGTAATGGGGCTTCCCTGATAGTTTAGTTGGTAAAGAATCCACCTGCAGTGCAAGAGATCCCAGTTCAATTCCTGGGTCAGGAAGATCTGCTGGAGAAGGGATAGGCTACCCACACCAAGTATTCTTGGGCTTCCCTTATGGCTCAGCTGGTAAAGAACCCTCCTGCAATGTGGGAGACCTGGGTTTGATGCCTGCATTGGGAAAAGGGAAAGGCTACCACTCCGGTATTCTGGCCTGGAGAATTCCATGGCCTGTGTAGTCCATGGGGTCACAAAGAGTTGGACATGACTGAGCAACTTTCACTTTCACTTTTCAGCGTGTCACATGCAAGTCTTTGCAATACATTTAGGAAGTTTTTAGTGATACTGACTAATTAACAGTCTACAGTCAGACTAGGAGTAGCTTGCTTTTTTAATGAGTTACCCAAGAAAAGAGAAAAATCCTCTTCTGTTGCAGCCTGTTTTATGGGGCCATTCACAGGCATTCAATCAGAGGCATTAGGGCCTCCATTAGCTTCTTTCCCAGTTTCTTTCACAGAAATACCCCCTTTTTAAAAGGGAGCCATTTGCAGCTTAACAGTGAAAAGGGGCTTTTAAAAGTCACCCTATTGTAACCCCATGGTACCTAATTATTCAAACTGAACTAAATGGACTGGAGCAGGGAGAGAAGGACAGGCTTATGGCTGGAAGCTTGACCTTCAATTGTCAAATTCAACAGCAATGAGAGAGAGGCTCATGTGAGGACATTTACCAGCAGTTTCACTCTTCTGCTGAAGACAGAAGGTCTTGGAGCTCTTAGTTGTCTTCTTTCCTTGCCCAGTATCCATACAGACTTCAAAGTCATTTTTTGGTATAACTTTTCTGTTGTCCTAAGATATTACTTTACTTATGATAATGATTAAGTCTTTTGTTTCATTTTTCCCTTGGTGAAATGTCTTTGTTTTTAATTTATTTTCTATTGAAGTATAGTTAAATTACAATGTTGTGTTAATTACTGTTATACAGCAAAGTCACTCAGTTATTCTTTTTCACATTCTTTTCCATTATGGTTTATCACAGGATATTGAATATAGTTTCCTGTGCTATCCAGTAGGACCTTGGTTTTATTTTTTTCCATTCTATATATACCAGTTTGCATATGCTAATCCCAAACTCCCAATCCAGCCCTCTCCCACCCTCTTCTCCCTTGGCAACCACCAATCTGTTCTCTATGTCTGACTCTATTTCTATTTCACAGATAGGGTCATTTGTGTCATATTTTAGATTCCACACCTAAGTGACATCATATGGTATTTCTGTTTCTGACCTGCAATACCAGTCCTAGGCATATAACCAGACAAAACTATAATTCAAAAAGATACATGTTCACAGCAGCACTTTTCGCAGTAGCCAAGACAAGGAAACAATCTAAATGCCCATTGACAAATGAATGGATAAAGAAGACATGGTACATATACACCAATGACAAATGAATGGATAAAAAAGATGTGGTACATATACACAATTGAATACTACTCAGTCATAAAAAAAAGAACCGTGAACTTCCAGATGTTCAAGCTGGATTTCGAAAAGTCAGAAGAATCAGAGATCAAATAGCCAACATCTGCTGGATCATTGAAAAAGCAAGAGAGTTCCAGGAAAACATCTACTTTTGCTTCATTTACACCAAAGATTTTGACTGTGTGGATCACAACGAACTGTGGAAAATTCTTAAAGAGAAGGGATACCATACCACCTGACCTGCCTCCTGAGAAGTCTGTATGCAGGTCAAGAAGCAACAGTTAGAACTGGACATGGAACAGTGAACTGGTTCCAAATTGGGAAAGGAGTACGTCAAGGCTGTATATTGTCACCCTGCTTATTTAACTTCTATGCAGAGTACATCATGTGAAATGCCAGGTTGGATGAAGCACAAGCTGGAATCAAGATTGCTAGGAGAAATATCAATAACCTCAGATAAGCAGATGACACCACCCTTATGGCAGAAAGTGAAGAGGAACTAAGGAGCCTCTTATGAAAGTGAGAGAGCAGAGTGAAAAAGTTGGCTTAAAACAACATTCAGAAAACTCAGATCATGGCATCCAGTCCCATCACTTCATGGCAAATAGATGGGGAAACAACAGAAACAGTGAGAGATCTTATTTTGGGGGGCTCCAAAATCACTGCAGATGGTGACTGCAACAGTGAAATTAAGATGCTTGCTCCTTGGAAGAAAAGCTATGACCAACTTAGACAGCATATTAAAAAGCAGAGACATTACTTTGCCAACAAAGGTCCGTCTAGTCAAAGCTATGGTTTTTCTAGTAGTCACGTATGGATGTGAGAGTTGGACCATAAAGACAGCCGAGTGCCAAAGAATTGATGCTTTTGAACCATGGTGTTGGAGAAGACTCTTGAGAGTCCCTTGGACAGCAAGGAGATTCAACCAGTCAATCCTAAAGGAAATCAGTCCTGAATATTCATTGGAAGGACTGATGCTGAAGTTGAAACTCCAATACTTTGGCTACCTGATGCAAAGAACTGACTCATTTGAAAAGACCCTGATGCTGGGAAAGATTGGAGGTGGGAGGAGAAGGGGATGACAGAGGATGAGATGGTTGGATGGCATCACTGACATGATGGACATGAGTTAGAGTAGGTTCCGGGAACTGGTGATGGACAGGGAGACCTGGCATGTTGCGATTCATGGGGTCGCAAAGAGTCAGACACGACAGAGCAACTGAACTGAACTGATAAGAAAGAATGAAATTAATGCTATTGGTAGCAACATGGATGCAACTAGAGATTAGCATACTTAATGATTGTTTTAAGCACCTTTGGTTTTTCTATCTAAATGGTATACAGACAAATGCTCACATTATTGACATCTTTCTCATTTTAAATATGTTTAAGCTCTCTCAGATATCAGTTTGGTCTAACCTAGAAGTACCAAAAATCAGAAGATATATTAGGTATAAAATAACTTGGAGGCGTGTATTTTTTTTTCCCTTAGCTTTCCTAGATCAAACAGTATTTGCAATAAGAGGCAGAACATTTACTTACAACATAATTATTAACACTTTATCATACAAAATAATTTTAAAGATAAAATGATTCTTTCAACTTAATTTAGGACTAGCTGTAATTCTATAGGGAGATAATCACTTCACACATTTCTGCTTTATATTGCCTTTTTTTAATATTGCCTTTTTGATAGATGAAAATGGGTTCAGGTAATTAGTATTCATTTTCAAGAATGAATGTAGAATAGCAAAGGTTTTATTTATAAAATGTTGGCTTTGCAAAGTAATTTGTAAAAAGTAGCATTTACCTCTGAAAGTGAGAAAATAAGTATAACAAAGTCCTTATTCTCACTGATTCCAAAAAACTGAAGATAGTAAAGGAATATGGTGCTCTATGAACTAGTCCCAGGATTGGAAGAATGTTTAAAATCCATCTAGTTCAATGTCCATCTGATGTTAAAATTCCCTCTTGAACAACCTCACCACACTCTTTTGAAAAGTTCCCTTGTTTGATGTCTCCCTCTTCAAATTCTTCCCTGGACTTCCCTGGTGGCTCAGACGGTAAAGCGTCTGCCTACAATGTGGGAGACCCAGGTTCAATCCCTGGGTCAGGAAGATCTCCTGAAGAAGGAAATGGTAACCCACTCCAGTATTCTTGCCAGGAAAATCCCGTGGATGGAGGAGCCTGGTAGGCTACAGTCCATGGGGTCACAAAGAGTTGGACACGACTGAGCAGCTTCACTTCTTCAAATTCACTTCACTTCCCACTGTGGGCTTCCCCGGTGGCTCAGATAGTGAAAATCCACCTGCAGTGCAGGAGACCTGGGTTTGATCCTTGGGTTGGGAAGATCCCCTGGAGGAGGAAATGGCAACCCACTACAGTATTCTTTCCTGGAAAATCCCCATGGACAGAGATCCTGGCAGGCTCCAATCCGTGGAGTCACACAGAGTTAGACATGACTGAGTGACTAAGTACACAGCACACCCACCGCAATCTATCTTGACTCTCACCAACCAGTGGCTGAGATGATCATATAGTTTATTATCCAAATTTAGACACCAGGAGGCGCTAATAACAATAATACTGGGACAACAAGCACAACTGGGGACAGTGCTGAGCAAACCCAGATGATCCCTCTAGTAGCGCATGACTTTTCTGTCACTACTACCAGTGGACAAATTCAGCACCCATTTATGTATGGGTGACCCCATTAGGATTTGATGCTGATGACTTCTTAAAACTATTCCCAGTCTTTTCTGTAATTCCATGTACCCTATTTTTCTCCCAACCTCTGTCCACTCCTGCTCCATCTTCTTATGTGCTCACCACTTCTATGTGCTATTTTCCAGGGTCCAACCATGATTTGACCACCTACATGTGGGTGACTTCAATCCATTGCTCTCTCTTGATGCTTAGGTGTACTTATATATCCAGCTGCTTACTGAACACCCCCACTCAGATGTCCCCTAGACACCACACACTCAGTATGTTCAAAACTGAACTCATCATCGCTCCTCATCCTGAATCTGCTCCTCCACCTCCCCCTCTTACTGACTGACATCATCTGTGTCATTTCCCATGCTGGAAGCCTGGGAGTCAACTATTATTCCATCCTCTCTCTTACTGTCCACATTCAGGCAATCACTTCCATAATATTTCTCAGATCTTCCCAATTCTTTCCACCCATTTTCATGGTCTTTGTTTAGACCACATCACCACTCGTCTGTTTAGTCCTGCAATATCCTCTATATGGTATCCTTGCTGCCAACCTTGACTTTCCCCTTGTCCATTCTTTGTATTAAAATTGAAATCTTCTCACATGACTCCTTTTTTAAAATTAATTTTTACTGAAGCATAGTTGCTTTACAAAGTAGTGTTACTTTTCTGCTGTATAGCAAAGTCAATCAGCTCTATATATTCATATGTCCTCCCCCCTTTTTTTGGGTTTCCTTCTCATTTGGGTTACCCCAGAGCACTGAGCAGGGTTCCCCGAGCTGTATGGTAGGTTCTCATGAGTGATCTATTTCATACATAGTATCAGTAGTGTATATATGTTAATCTCAATCCCCCAGTTCATCCCAGCACCCCATGTCACTTCTTGATCAACATCAATCAATTGCTGCCAGATCTTCTGGGATGAAATATAAAACCCTGGGACGTGGACCTGAGACTGGTTTCCGAGACTCTGGTCCCCATCTGTGTCCCCAGACTCACCATCCAGCCATGCTGCCACACCAAGACACGTGTGGTCTCTTCTCTCGCCCCCGGGCCTTGGAAAAAGATGCTCCCTCTGTCTAGAATGACCACTGACTGACTCCACTTACCCTTAAGGAGTCATCACTGAAGTCACCACCCAGGAACTCTCTCTCACCTTCAGAGGTCATGTGACCTCACCCTGACCAAAATGACATTTTATTGCCAGTTTCCCCTCTCCCACCTGACTCTGAACTCCTCACTCAGAGCCTCCTTAATTACCTGATCTTCCTCATTTGTGTTTCCCCAGCACGGTATCTGACACAGAGGGTTTGTGCCATGCGCAGAGACACTTCATTGCGTTCACTGCCTGTCCTCAGTGCCTGGGACGGTGCCTGCACTAAGTAGGCACTGTATGTATACATCCATATAGAACAAAAGAATAAAGTAGTCACAATGTTGTTTCACTGAGGGAGTAAGTGGTTTCCCCTTCTGTTTCAGTACCTCTAGGACTGTTTTCCTTAAAGGTGTTGCAGCTGCCTTCATTTCCCTCCTTATATACAAAGTAATTTGTTCCCAGAAGTTAGCCTAGGCACATGGTGCTTCAGATCTTTGCATCTTTGAAGCATTCTGGGTGATGTTCAGGGTTCCAACCTTGGCACAATCTGCTCAGAGTACAAGGCATAGCAGAGGCTGGTCCCTGACGGAATATTTAAAGCTGCTGGGAGCAACTTCCTTACCTTACAGCTCAGGGAACTCAACAACGTTTCCAAGATAAATTACAATGGGTTCAAGGGGAGAGTTGAAGCTACATTTTTCACGGCCCACTTCCACACATAGTTATCCCTCCAATCTATAATCTCTGAAATAAATTTGCTTCACTCTATATCTTTATTCTGTGCTCAGCATACAGTGGGAGTTGCTGGAGAGAGTGCCCAAGCCAGGGTCACCAGTTTTCATGCTGAGGATGAAATAGACATTGTCCATTAAAGTCAAATCCTTCATTTCAGAAGTCTGAATAGACTTCTACTTAAATAATAGCTTCCATCGATAATATTTAAGGCAGTAAAAATACTGTGCTATACAAGAATGTTCTTCAGATATAGCATTTTTAATTGTGATTTTTTGTTCACACGAAGGATTTGGTTCTCATTCAATGTTTCTGAAATGGTCAAACATGTATAAAGGATACATTGGACTTGATATCACCTGAAGAAGTCAGAGTGGTTTCTGTCCTGGTGGTATAATAAGAATTGCTTTAATTTAGTATTTATTATCACTGTGTTTGTTATGTCCCAGGCACTTGCATTCTCTAATTTTTTACATGGTATATTATTTAATCCTTGTGCTGTGTGCTAAGTTGCTTCTGTCGTGTCCAACTCTTTGCCACCCCATGGACTGTAGCCCATCAGGCTCCTCTGTCCATCCAATTCTCCAGGCAAGAATACCGGGATGGGTTGTGTTTCCTCCTCCAGGGGATCATCCCAACACAAGGATCCATGGAACCCACGTCTCTTATGTCTCCTGCATTGGCAGGCATATTCTTTACCACTAGTGCCACCTGGGAATTTACTAGCTCAATTCTATGAGATGAGTATATTATTGTCCCCATTTTTCAGATGAGGAAATAGGCACAGAAGATGGTAAATGACCTTCCTAGAGTTACGCAGTTACCAAGAAGCAGAACTGAGTTTAAGCTTATATTTCTAAAATCCCATGTTCCTTACTATAGTGCTCTCCTATCTTTATATATAGCAGAGAGGTTCTAATATTTACTGCTGCTGCTGCTGCTAAGTCACTTCAGTTGTGTCCGACTCTGTGCAACCCCATAGACGGCAGCCCACCAGGCTCCTCCATCCCTGGGATTTTCCAGGCAGGAACACTGGAGTGGGTTGCCATTTCCTTCTCCAATGCATGGAAGTGAAAAGTGAAAGTGAAGTTGCTCAGTCGTGTCCGACTCTTAGCGACCCTATGGACTGCAGCCCACCAGGCTCCTCCTACTTAAGACCTACTTAAGACCTACGTCACCTTTAGCTAGTTACCGTCCCTCTCAGAACCTCGCTCTCCTTTCCTGAAATTCCTTCCAGCCTTACTATTCTATAAGCTTAAATGTGCCTAAGTGGTTAATAGAGAGTTTTAAGTAACCTAGCATCCAACTTTACAAATGTTCAGTTACCATCTTGTCTTCATATTTCATTGGCAGATGGACTATTTAAAATCTAGCTATCTGTGACTTTTCAAGCCATCATTGATTTTTGCTTCCTTTATGTATGTTCCTAGGGCTTGACACTGGGAATGACAAGTCAGAAGCCTTGACACTCTGTTTGAAGGACTGATACTTTGTCATTCCTAGTAGAGTCCCAGGCATGGCCCGGGCATTGAAATGTGCTTGATAACCCCAAAGGGACACTTTTAGTGGCTTCCTGTGAGCCTCAGAAACTCATCTTCCACTTCTGGTTGGGTCCTAAATGATTCTTTTATTTAGAGATTGTTCCAGATACATGAAGAGTAGCTCAGTACAGTCTCTGAGGAGCCCATGGTAGGAGTTTACTTCCATTTCTAATCCTTGCTTTTTCTAACAAGCTAGAAATTCAGATAGTGGTATTTTTGTATGAAGAGAAAAGAAGAGTCTCCATATGATGATATTTTAAATCATGGCATCCATAGATTCCAGATTTATACTGCATCTCAAATTTCCATCAGAAAAAAATACATATCTGTATATTTCCTCATACAGAATTCAGTTTAAGAAAGTGTATTTGCCCATAAACACACTTATAAACACATACCCTAGTCTTTATGCACCAAGGAATTTAGGTGAAAAATTATTTCAGAAAGTATACTAATTCAAATAAAATCTATTTCAGTTACTTTATAATCTATTATTCTCACTTATTTCATTATCTTTAGAAACATACATTAAATATAGTGGAAACAATCAGAATAATAATAACCATGTCTTATCTACAAATATGTACATATGCATAAGTATTATTTCAAAGCATTTTACATCACTTATCTTTTTTCATCATTACAACAATCCTGCAATAGGTGGAATAAAGATAATTCCCTGGGAGATTCTGAGAACTGTTTAAAATGATGTAGGTAAAGTGCTTTGAAAATGAAAACCTCTGGTTTACATTTACTGTAATAGGCTTGTTGATTACCACACGTTTAGCATGTCCAAGAAAATAAAAAGATACTGAGCTTAGAACACCTAACACCAGGCATTCAGTCAGATAATGAGCTACTGTTAAAACTGAGGGAAAAACAAACATTTGTTGACTATTTGTTACCTGTCTTGGACTTTGATATTATGTGGGTCTAATCTCCACACCAGCCTTTAAACCTGGATTATTACTCATCAGATAAAAGGATAAATCTAAGATTTAGATAGAGTAAGTATAGATGGAAGAACAAAGACTCACACCCAAGCCTTCCTGACTTGAAGATCATGTTCTGTTCACTGTCCAACCATGACTCAGAACAGGTGCTTTTTCCATACCAGCCTGGGTACTAATGCTCTCAGGCTCATTCGCACAATAGGCACAGACCTACACCCCATCAATCCTCAGGAAGAACGATTAAGGGATGCACAATTGGCCAAATTCGGGAAGAAACAGTATGCTGTTGTCATGACCAGAATGATGAAATCTATAAATTCTAAATATTATTTGAAATGTGAGAACATCAATAATAATGAACAATACATCAAATATCTATTGCTTCTGGATGTTCTAGGTAATACAACGAACAATTTTAAATACACATAGCTTTAAATTAATACAAATGTAAAGCTAGAAACTATATCTATATTTGTTTCGTGAGTTTCTCTTCCAAGAAAAAGATGAAGAATGAACCTCAGTGATAAAACTTTCCACTTGAAGGTTTAATTAACTACCTCAGCCATCAATAAATGTGAAAGATATGTTTCAGAATTTTTAATGTATATTGAATTAGGTGAACACTTATGGCTCTTCACCGTTCTAAATTCTCACTTCTTTTTTCATGGAATATGCATTTCCCCCTAGGAATGCTAAAAGGAATTTTTACACTGAATGGCATAATGAATCTATCTGGCTGATAGATCAAAAGTCACAGTGAGCAAAAATCTTTTTTCAAGTACGATTTTATTTGAAATCTTTCCTGAAAGATAATATGCTCCCTTACTGTCAGTGGAGCCTATATTTAAATCTCAGAGGTTGGTTGATTACAACATTCGATGGTGCTGACCAAAAAGGAGTCTTATTTTCAAATGATGAATTTCAGATTGACCATTAGGTTTCCCCAATGGCTCAGATGGTAAAGCATCTGCCTGCAATGCAGGAGACCTAGGTTCTATCCCTGAGTTGGGAAGATCCCCTGGAGAAGGGAATGGAAACCTACTCCAGTATTCTTGCTTGGAGAATGCCATGGACAGAGGAGCGTGGCAGACTACAGTCCAGAGGGTCGCAAAGAGCTGGACATGACTGAGAAACTAACACACACATTAGCGCTTGCAGGACGTGTCTGCATAAGTAATGGCAAAGGAACACAAGCCCTGTGAGTAATAAATTGGATACCAGTCCATTGACTCTCTATCAAACATTCACCAACTTGCAGAAAAGAGCTATCTGTCCCGGGGGCAGGCAAGTCATCTGGAAGGATAAAGGGGAGACTTTAATCATCTGAAAGTATAGCCTGGCTAGAATTTAGCCCCTGGCTTATGGTCAACTTTCTATCACCTTTAGCTCAGTCCTACCCCAGGGCTTACCCTTGCCACATAAATACTGCTTATATAGACTCCCTTGGCTCCCTTTAAAACAGCAACGAAACACACAGTCATCTGTCCCATTTGGTCTTACTCTTAAGAAAGAATAAAAGTCAACTGGAATGAGTTCTATCAGAGGAGAGATGCTGAGAAGTAAAAGTGAAAGTTGCTCAGTCTGGCTGAGCTCTTTGCGTCCGGAACTTCTTCCCACAGTAGATGTCAGAGCAGAAGAATAGACCGGGACTCAGATGAAGTGAACATGCTTGACAAAAGATGGTGTCCTGTTCTAGGACAATCTATAAAATTGTTATCCTTTTAGTTTGCCTTGGAGCAAGTAATACAAGGAGTTACAGGGAAAGACAACATATAAGGAAGGAATGAGGTTTTACAGCCTCTTTATTGTGTTAGAAAAGTTTTTAACTGAAGTAGTGGCTGTTTGTGGTGTGTGTGTGTACTTAGTCATGTCCAACTGTTTGCAACCCCATGGACTATAGCCCACCAGGTGCCTCTGTCCATGGGATTTCCCAGGCAAGAATACTGGAATGAGTTGCCATTTCCTTCTCCAGGGGATCTTCCTGACCCAGGGATTGAACTTGTCTCATGCTTTGCAGGTGGCTTCTTTACTGCTGAGCTGCCTGGAAAGCCCACACATAAGACAAGATGCCTTTTAATTACAGAGCCTGGGATTGGTGTTCCCAACTGCCATAAATCCCCTCTTATTTCCTCCAGAGCTACAAAATAGTGAACACTGTATACACTATGTACTTGACACATACACAGTATTGGAACTTTATGTAAAATGTTTGAATTGACATGATATAATTTTAGGGAGGGGCGTCCCTGGTGGCTCAGATGGTAAAGAATCCACCTGCAATGCGGGAGACCTGGGTTTGATCCCTGGGTTGGAAAGATCCCCTGGAGGAGGGCATGGCAACCCACTCCAGTGTTCTTGCCTGGAGAATCCCCATGGACAGAGGAACCTGGTGGGCTGCATTCCATGGGGTTGCAAAGAGTCAGATGCGACTGAGCGACTAAGCACAGCACAGCACAATCTTAGGGAGAGGAGATGGAGAAAGTGCTCTGCACAGTATCTACAAAGTGGGGATTTAGCTAAAAGAGTCCAGAAGACAAATGTGGATCATCTCAAACACATATGGGGAAATTCCTACTGGTTCAAAAGTCAGGAAGGAGAAAAGCTCATAGAAAACTAGCCTCCCACACAGACATTTTCACATGATAATGGGTCTATAAAGGGGGAGAATAGGGTTACCTGGCCAGAGACAACATAATAAAGGGCTGTGGAAGTCAGCAGATGTAGTGAAAAGTAATAAACTTATTAGCTGAACAAACGAAAGCCTTTTTATGGAGAGGGGAGTGACCAGTTGATTCCCATATCCATGAAGTTTCAAGCCAGAGAAGATAAATTTCCATTAAGCTAAGAAAAACTTGGACTGAAAATTAAGCAGTTTTCTCCAGAGAAATTTAATACTTGATGCTGATGTTACAGGCTACAGTTTTAGAGTCATTCATACTGTGGATCTTCTGAAACTTATTCCTATAAAACCTGGATAAAATGAATAATAATGAAAAAGAATCCAAAATTGGGAGAAAAATGTAATGGGGGAGAAGATCCCTGTTGGCGTGAGGGGTATTTCTAAGCTAACTGCACGTGGCCAGATTTCATACTTTGTAGACACATTCGTCTATGTTACCTCATCTGGGTCATTGTGTAACAGGAAAGCAGAGAATATCCAAGTCAGCATGGATCCATTTACTAAGGATGGCTCTGCTGGGGAAACATGTAAAATCATTAGTAAACTCCTCAAGGCTATGAAGGTGTCCCTTTGTAAAGCTTGCAGAAATGAGCAGACTCCACCCATTCTGAAGAGTTCTAGATCCCCCGTTTTGGGAACCGAAGCCTCTTCCAGCTTTATATTCCATGATTCTAATAGGATATACCTCTCTGTGAACATGTCTGCAAAATGTATGATGCCACTTTGCTGGAAAATATGTTTTCTGTTCACCTTTAAATCCATCATATAAATGAGAAAGTTCTGTTATTGAAAATATGAAAAAAGCAAAATAGCACTCAATAGAAAAGAAAGGAGAAGCCAGGATAGTGGCACTCCATTAAAATTAATAAACTTGGTACAATATTTAGTCAAAGAAAGGCATCACTTCTGAGACAGATGCCTGTAAATCTCACTGAAGCAGCATTGTTTTGCAATTTCCCCAGCCTCAGGAAATTGTATTAGGTACAGGAAGAAGTAGCACTGAAGACACTCAATTCCTGGCCTGAGTTTCTGGTTCAAAGCAGCTAGAACTGGCAATATGTACACTTTTTAAAACTGCCTGAGTGGAACCATTCTTTGCACAAGATAAGGGAAGGGAAGGAGTTTTAAGAATCTGTTTGCTTGGGGCCTTGAGGGGTCTAGTTTACTGTGGATATTACCAATCTAAGGACAGTACATGGATGACTAGATTTTCTTCTTCCCTAAAATTCATTTCACCAGATATTTGTGCTAGTTTTCTTGATTTGAGTTCAAAAGTGAGTCAGTTTTAGACGCAGATAGAATTAATTCACAGTAGTAGACAGCTTTTGACAAAATACTACTATTCCTCATTCAAGAAGAGTATTTGGTATTAATATTTCCTCAAAACTTCTTCCAGCAGATAGATACTTGTTTCTGAGGATTTGTTTTTTTGTTTGTTTGTTTCACAATGCCTCTGATGATGAGCAAGCTGATTTAGACACGACTTGCTTCTTTTTCTTTTTAAAGAGACAGAATAAATGTATGGGGCAATTTTTAAATCAACATTTACTGTGCTCTGCTTTAAACTTGGTTGTTACACGTGACTGACATTATTCCCATATGCAAATATGATCCATCTCATTTTTAATAAAGATGTTGATTTTATGAAAAACAATTTGCTTAAAAAACCCAGCATTTTACTGTTCAGTAATAACTAATTAAATGAGTACCCACCAAAATATTTTTTTATTTATGACAGGGTCAGGCACTTATTATCTGAGATTTAAAATCTCTTGTAAAAAAGAAAAATCTCTTATAAAATAGATGAACCTGGTTAAATCAAAGAGGTGCTAGGACTTGGGTTTGGACCTTCGAGATATCCAAAGACCCCAACTTCCTTTCAGCTGAGAGAGAAATCTTAGCACTCTAAAAGCAGAACCTGGTAGAACACAGTTACATAAAATGCCTTTTCAATTTTTTTCAGTCTATTTATTACCCTTTACTATTATAGGAAAATTGTGTTATCACCTGATTACTGAGAAAGCACACAAAAATCTCGCCTTCCAAATCTGACTCGGTCCTTGACTAGGATGAACAAAGCCAGACCATCTGCTCTGAATATCATTACCACTTTGGCCATTTGGGCAAAGGATCTATCTTCTCTGCTTCAAAAAGAGGTTTAAGATCAGAAAATTGAAATTAAATAAGTAGACAGGAAGAGACGTTTGGACAAATAACACTTTCCAACAAAAGCCCTATTTGTTAGGTTATTGTCATCATCATCATCATCATTTTAATTTTCATTCTGGCCACAGAGTTAACCTTTGGGGTCTCCATTTTACAAGACATTTTAGTTAAAAAAAAAAGAAAAGAAAAAACTTAATTCCGGAGTTTCTGCCATAAATGCTTAGGAAGAAAACCGGCATGTGGGTGAATGTGAGTCATCAGTCACCCCCACCCTGCTTCCTGGTGATTCTCCATTGGAAAACCAGAAACTCGGATTGAGTGTATACATCTATTTCACCAGGATAATACTACACCCCAGGCCATGTTAATTTCCTGAACTAAACAGTCCCTAATCTGCTGAAAGGCAGCTGGCTAACTGCTGGTGTCTGGCAAGTACCCCATCTGTCCCCCTGCCTGGAGGCTCTCTCTCCCGTCTTCACTTTCCCTTTCTCTCAAGCAGGCGTCTCTCTTTGTTTTCAGGGCTGTAGTCTACCTGAACTTTGCTTTTCATGCCTGAAAACTTGGGCTCTTTTCCTGCATCCTGCGGACCTCCGGCTTTGTCTAAGTGACAGGATACAGTTGTGTTGACGGTAGTTACGGCGCTGGTGATGGTGGAGATCATGACGGTGATGGTGGGCATGGGGGTGCTGATGGTGTAAGGAGCGCAGGCTGAGCGGGCGCCGGGAGGAGGATGGACCACGGAGGCGGTGAGAGTGGGGTGCGAGAGGGATGGTGTGCGGAGGGATTGCAGGTGGGAGCTGTCCACGCACCGAAGTGCTGAAACGCCGCAGCCATGGCATCGCAGGAGCGGGGAAAGGCGGGGAAGCGCTGCAAATACAGAAGGGAGAAAAAAGGCAACAAATACCTTCACACGGCCGCCCAGCCTTGCTTTGGTAATGTGTTTCTGCAGGTGTCCTCGGTGCTGAGCTGAGTGGGTGAGATCCCCTATTCTGGCAGGTTCGGGCTCAGATTTCTCTAGAAAGCTGTGAATGAGAGCCCCGGCTCCTAGGGGCTGTGATTTTTGGTAGGAGGCGTGTGCGCCCGAGACTCTGTCCTTCTATACGGAGCTTGGCTTTCCCCTGGGTCCTAAATGCCTCCGTACCCATGCTCTCCCCCGAGGTTCCGTCAAGACAATACGGAGAATTATTGCAATTTTATAACATGTGGGACAAAAAGTACTTACCATTAACCACCCCCACCCTCTTCCACACACAAAACCTTAAAAAAAGAACCTTTTAAACTAATGCAAACGCTGAAAGAGACTCTATGTGTGTGTGTGTGTGTGTGTGTGTGTGTGTATAAATGTAACAGATGAAAAAGTACCACAAACCTATGGGGAAAAGGATGGATTATTTCATTAACAAATTGTGGTAAGAAAATGAACGACTTGGAAAAGGTTCAAATTAAAGTCTCATCGTACCAAATTAATTCCACCTAGATTAAAGAGCTAAATAAGAAAGTAAAATTTAAAAAAAAAAGCTGGAAGAACATAAAATATATATTTACTGATTTCAGGATAAGGAAGGCTTTCTAAGCACCAGAGGAACAGAAGTAGTCATAAAGAAAAAAGGGCAATAAGTTTGAGCGCATAAGAATACTTTTGAATGTAAAAATGTCATAACAAAGTAAATATAAATGACCACTTGGAATAAATTGCAACAAATATATGTTTCATCTGTAAGATAATTCACATATCAAAAGAAATACACTATCAGTCTAAGATAAAAAAGGAGGACAAACATATGACAAGGAATTCACTAGAGAAAGGTAAACACATTGTAAACCTATTTGTTTTAATCAACCTCTCACAAACACAGATATATAATTTAAAATAGTGTAATTTTGACTGAGGGTTTAAGTCTACTCAATATCTCATATTGTTGAGATAATGATGAGGAAGTGCCACCTTTCTATAAAACTATTTCTAAACATACATTGTGTCATAAATATATATATATGTTTAGACCCAATGATTCTACTTTATGCACTTTATCCTGGGGATATAATCAGATATGCAGATAAGGATTTATGTACATAAGTTTAGTTTATGATCATAGAAATTGTCAAAAATAATGAAAGCATCACATTTGTATATTATGTTTGAAGCTAGTTTTTGAAGACTACTATAGACAAAGAAACATGCTTGCAAAATGGTAAGTGAAAAAAGAGCAATACCAAATACAGCACCCCCATTAAACAGCTTTCATATTTACTGAAAAAAACATTAAATATTTTAATGCAATCTTTTTTATCATATATTTCACAGAGATTTAAAATAGTTAGAATTCTTCCAATTCTGGGCATATCATTTATTTACTTCTCTGTTTAATATCTCTCTTTCCAATAGAATATAAGCACCATGTGGTAGAAAATTTGTCTGTCTTTTTCACCAGTGCTTCTCAACCATCTAGAAGCATGCCAGAATGTCACAGAAGTTCAGTAAATATTTGAGGAATAGAAAAATGAATGAATGACATAACCCCTACATACAGATATGCTTTTAAAGTTTATAGAGCTATGAATTTCATATAGAAAGTTATCCAAAAAAAAAAAATTTAAAAAAAAGTTATCCAGAAAGATATAGTACAGCAAAATGATCTGAGGTTGTTACTGAATTTTGATCACATAGCAGTTCAATCAAAGGGACATCTTCAAAGGTATAGTTAATCATGGACATGACATGCAAACTAGCACCAAATGGAAACTTTTTAGGAGAAAAAGATTTTCTCTAATTAATTTGCAGTCAAATACTGTTCACTTCTTCTTGATCATGATCCCTTTAAAAGCTTTTTGGACTTTCTTCTGCGATGCTAATGTTAACTATCCTGCTTCTCTTCCTTCTTTCATCCGTTTTATAACCACTAATGGAAATATAAGCCAAGACCTAAGTATTTAGTTAGCCTATGACATAAGACTTTTTCAAAGTTTCAGATGATTTTGTCTACCTTTGCTCAGATGGTGTTCTTTTTCAGGGTTTTTTTTTCCCCCACTATCAATTGTGAGTTTTGAATGACATTGATGATTAAGATCGCCAAGTTTTGTTTGTATTTGTAGAAACAAAATCATATGTGTGAGTTTGTGTGTACTCCCTTTCCTGAGAAATCTTCAAAAGAAAATTCTCCCCACTTATAAGAGGCTGAATCATAAACCCAGAGTACACTTGCCTGATCAAGTAATAGGGCCCACAGAGATGGGGCAAAGTAACCACAAAACCTTATAGTCTTTTATTCTGAAAGTTTTAAAAACAGTGTTAAATTTTCCTTGCACTGATCAGAGTGGAAAAAATGTTTTGTTTTTAAAAAAAAAAAAAAAAAAAAAAAACTTTATGATTGTTGCTATTTAGTCACTAAGTCATGTCTGACTCTTTTGTGATCCTATGGACTATAGCTCGCCAGGCTCCTCTGTCCGTTGGCTCTTCCAGGCAAGAATACTGGAGTGGGTTGCCATTTCCTTCTCCAGAGGATCTTTCCTACCTAGAGGTTGAACCTGCTTGTCCTGCATTGCAGGTGGTCTCCTGCATTGCAAACAGATTCTTTACCAATGAGCCACCAGGGAAGCCCTTATTTATGATTAGAATAGATAAATTCACTATATTAAGATTAACTTCTTCCCAAAGTACCAGTGAAAGGGGACCATTTTACTTTATACTTAAGGGTATTGTCCTTGTGTTTTTGCTATGCTTATGATAATACCATTCTATACTTAAAATTTCTTTATAACAACTGCCCTTTCCTGAGTAGATATGTCTTCATTGTGTTGGATCTTTTTGTTTTCAGGATCCAAATTATCTTTGCTCAGAGCTTTAGCTTGATAACTGCTAACCAGAGGCATCTGTGATGGGTTTGCTTTCTTTAGTCACACTGATTGAAATTGTCTTGATACACTGCACGTTCTGCTCACCCTCTCTTTCAGCTTCTCATATTTCTCAGCTGCCTCAATATTTGTTTGCAGGGTCCCCCCCTGCCCCCTTTTGTATGAGCAGCCAGTGCCAAGTTCAAGTCTAGTTTGCTCATCTGCTCATAAGCATCTTTCATGGTCCTTGACCTCGTACCTGACATTGCCAAATCAGTTACTCATTTCTGCACTTCCTTAAAGTGAAGTGAAAGTTGCTCAGTCGTGTCTGACTCCTTACAACCCTATGAACTGTAGCCTTCCAGGCTTCTCTGTCCATGGAACTCTCCAGGCCAGAATACTGGAGTGGACAGCCGTTTCCTTCTCCAGGGGCTCTTTCCAACCCAGGGATTGAACCCAGGTATCCTGCATTGCAGGCGGATTCTTTACCATCTGAGCCACCAGCACTGTCTTAAAGGACCCTGTTAATGTTGGATTTGCTGTGGTCTGGGTTTGGTAAAGGGGAAGATGCTTGCTGTTGGTTGGCTAGTGACAGACAAAAGCTGTATCCATGTGGGAGTGCACTGAAGTCTGAGAGTCCAGGCAGGTGGAATAATACTCACAGAAACATCAGTATGTATAAGAGTGATGTTAGGGTGATATTACAATGGTAAAATGGCACAGTTCTAGACAATTAGATGTTTAAGGACTGGGTAATGTACAAGGATTAAGATCAAATTGTGAAAGTAAAAATATTTTCCTTAGCCATGAGAATAATTCATTCCCCTTATATGCTCTCCTTAGGTATGCTTTATTGTCACTATTATTTTTACTGTCTAATATGCAGGCCAGTTTTGAAGTTTTTGAGTTTGTTTTAGTCAGGATAGGCTAGGTGATGCAAATTAACTCCGCACTGCCAGTGGCTTCCATGAGAGTGTTTTCTTCTTCATTAACATGGGTTTGGGGGTCGGGAAAAAGCAGAGCTCTGTTCTGTGTAGTAACCTAAAGGCCAGGTGAGGAATTGGCACAGCTGGGAAGAACAAGGAACACACTTCTTTTCTGCTCACAACCCATTGGCCAGAACAAGTCACATGGCCCCACCTGTGTAAAAGGGAACTGGATAATGTGTGTGAGCACAGTGGTCTTTGGCGAGCAGTTGATGCTTATGCAACAGTCTACCCTTGTGGTTCCCCAAAGTATCTCAGTTCCCTTCTTAACACACACAGAAAGTACTCAGCCCATCTCCAAAGATTCATTTATTCACTACACCCAGGTCCAAGTTTAGGTCTCCAGGTTTTATCTGATCCAGAGGTGATCCTCTTGTCTTAAAGATGAGTTTAAAAAATGCAAATTATTTACAACCCCTTCTGCCAACATACCCAGCATATAACAGTAGGAGAGGAACAGGGTAACCACACAAATACTTCCAGGTAGAAAGGGAGGGATGGGAGGATCCTGGCAGCCACTGAGCCCAGTAATTCTGAAATCACACTAAGCAGATGTGGCTAAGACTTCCTCTACTGGGGAGATAGAGGATTGTTTTTTTTTTTTTAATTTGTTAGAGCCTTACTCTGGTCTCTGGGGAAAGCTTCTTACTCCTTTGTTCTCTGTGACCCCTGGCACCACCTCTGAAAGGTCCCTGTTTTTTCCATTATACATCTCAGTCACAGCCAAAATGGGAATTACAGAATATGTCCTTAGTTGAAATTGAGTTTCCAACTTTAGTTTCAATTTCTGTTTCACTTGGGTCATAGCAAACATCCAGTTCTTTAAGGAACAGTATGCACTCAAGAAACCACACAACCACATAGTTAAACATTTATAAATTCCAGCATTAGTTTCCTCAAAAGTCTAAATGAGTAAGCAAGCTAAAAAGGTGGTAACATGGTATACAAACTGTATCTCTGAATTGATCAGTCCTTGACCACCACTTGACCACTCTGCCTTGACCACCACCAGATGTCTTCTTCTTGTTGTTGTCATTTTGAGGGTTCTTGGAGAAACTCAGGAAATGAAGGTCACAGGTTGCAACATCACTGCTGTGGCTGGTTGGGTATATCTCCCATCTGGGGCCTGGATGGTATCCATATACCTCATATTCCACTAATTCAAGGTGATAGCATTCAGAGTGCTGGAGTGTTTGTAGATCTGTCCTGGGCAAGGTGACCACAGGCCCATCAGAGGATCCCATTTCCTTTGGAGTGACATGGAAAAACTTCAGTTCAGTTCAGTCACTGTCATGTCTGACTCTTTGTGACTCCATGGACTGCAGCATGCCAGGCTTCCCTGTCCTTCACCAACTCCCGGAGCTTACCCAAACTCAGGTCCACTGATTTGGTGATGCCATCCAACCATCTCATACTCTCTCATCTCCTTCTCCTCCCACCTTCAATCTTTCCCAGCACTGGGATCTTTTCCAATAAATCAGCTCTTCACATTAGGTGGCCAAAGTATTGGAGTTTCAGCTTCAGCATCAGTCCTTCCAAAGAATATTCAGGACTGATTTCCTTTAGGATTAATTGGTTGGATCTCCTTGCAGTCCAAGGGACTCTCAAGAGTCTTCTCCAACACCACGGTTCAAAAGCATCAATTCTTTGGCACTCAGCTTTCTTTATAGTCCAACTCTCACATCCATACCTGACTACTGGAAAAACCACAGTTTTGACTGGACAGATATTCGTTGGCAAAGTAATGTCTCTGCTTTTTAATATGCTGTCTAGGTTGGCCATAACTTTTCTTCCAAGGAGCAAGCATCTTTTAATTTCATGGCTGCAGTCACCATCTGCGGTGATTTTGGAGCCCCCCAAAAATAAAGTCTCTCACCATTTCCATTGTTTCCCCCCAGTTTGCCCTGAAGTGATGGGACTAGATGTCACGATCTTTGTTGTCTGAATGTTGAGTTTTAAGCCAACTTTTTCACTCTCCTCTTTCACTTTCTTCAAGAGGCTCTTTAGTTCTTTACTTTCTGCCATAAGGGTGGTGTCACCTGCACATCTGAGGTTATTGATATTTCTCCTAGCAATCTTGATTCCAGCTTGTGCTTTATCCAGCCCAGTGTTTCACATGATGATTTCTGCATATAAGTTAAATAAGGAGAGTGACAATATACAACCTTGACATGCTCCTTTCTTGGTTTGGAACTAGTCTGTTGTTCCATGTCCAGTTCTAACTGTTGTTTCTTGACCTGCATATAGATTTCTCAGAAGGCAGGTCAGGTGGTCTGGTATTCCCATCTCTTTAAGAATTTTCCTCAGTTTGTTGTGATCCACACAGTCAAAGGCTTTGGCATAGTCAATAAAGTAGAAGTAGACATTTTTCTGGAACTCTCGTATTTTTTGATGATCCAATGGATGTTGGCAATTTGATCTCTGGAAAAGCTTAAAATCTAATTAAGTTCACATTTCGAATATAAGATAGGTTTAAGCAAGTGGTTACAAACAAGATGAAGCACCCACTACAACATTTGAAAGATATAAACTTCAACTTCTTTTGGAAGTACAATTTTTTATCCCACTACTTTTGCAAGTGAATGGGGGTGGTGGGACACACATTTTTTTCAGTTCTCTAAGGCTCATGGATTTTTTACTCCAGATCATAGTTTTTTTGAAAGTATCATTCTCTGAATACTTTAGAGGTACATTGTCTGGCTCAACCAGTTTCATATTCTAGCATGCACAGAATTGATGTCATTGAACTGTGGTGCTTGAGAAGACTCTGAAGAGTTCCTTGGACTGCAAGGAGATCAAATCAGTCAATTCTAAAGGAAATCAACCCTGAATATTCATTGGAAGTACTGATGCTAAAGCTGAAGCTTCAACATTTTGGCCACCTGATGTGAACAGCCAACTCATTGGAAAAGATCCTGATGCTGGGAAAGATTGAAGGTGGGAGGAGAAGGGGGTGACAGAGGATGAGATGGTTGGATGACAACACTGACTCGATGGACATGAGTTTGAGCAAACTTCAGGAGATAGTGAAGGACAGGGAAGCCTGGCATGCTGCAGTCCATGGGGTCACAGAGAGTCAGATATGGCTGAGCAACTGAACAACAACAAGATAATAAAGAGATAAAGAAAGGAAAGACTGATTTTGTTGTTCTTGTTAAAAAACAATGTAAAAAGTAAAATACATATATATATATATTGAAGAGGTAAAAGAACAAATAAATACACCAGATCTGGTCTATGTCTCCAAAGAATTTTTAGAATATGAAACTGATTAAGCCAGACAGACAATGTACCTTTAAAGTATTTAGAGAAGATATTTAGGGGAAAAAACTATGATCTGGAATAAAAAGAAATCCATGAGACTTAGAGAACTGAAACAACTGTCTGCCCTCCATTTCCTTATGAAAGGTGGTTGTTCTTCAGTTGCTAAGTCGTTTTCAGCTCTCTGTGACCCCCTGGACTGTAGCACGCCAGGCTTCCTTGTCCTTCACCATCTCCTGGAGCTTGCGCAAACTCACGTCCATTTATTCAGTGGTGCGATCCAACCATCTTATCCACTGTCATCCTCTTTCCCTCCTGCCTTCAGTCTTTCTAAGCATCAGGGTCATTTCCAGTGAGTCAGCTTTTCTCATCAGGTGGTCAAAATATTGGACCTTCAGCTTCAGCAGCAGTCCTTCCAATGAACATTCAAGGTTATTTCCTCTAGAATTGACTGGTTTGATCTCCTTGCAGTCCAAGGGGCTCTCAAGAGACTTCTCCAGCACCACAGTTTGAAAGCATCAGTTCTTCAGTGCTCAGCCTTCTTTATGGTCCTACTCTCACATCTGTACATGACTACTGGAAAAACCATAGCTTTGACTATACAGACCTTTGTTGGCAAAGTGATGCCTCTGCTTTTTAATACACTAATATGCTGTCTAGGTTTGTCATAGCTTTACTGTCTTGTAAAATGCAACAAATAAGAACCAAGATACACCACCACTAACACTTTATCTTTACTCACTTTCCCCTAGAAATTTTATTTGAATTATTTGAGCATAGAATCTTACTCCTAAGTTATGGCAGGTGGCAGTTTTGCTAAATGTTTCCTATTCTAATACACATGGATTATCTTTCTTACTTTTGGTATCAGCCTCCTAATCACATATTACCAATTATTAGGTCAACACTACACAATTTATCTTTTAATATAGACTTTACTTTCCTATTCTAATACACATGGATTATCTTTCTTACTTTTGGTATCAGCCTCCTAATCACATATTACCAATTATTAGGTCAACACTACACAATTTATCTTTTAATATAGACTTTACTCCAAAACCTCTACTTTTTAAGCTGTTATATTTCAAAAAAAAGGAGCTGTGTTACCACCAATGGAGGTCCAGAGAATTTAATCCCTAATGTCCTTAAAAATAGTTTTTAAAGTATATTTGCTTTAAAATAATGTGATATTTGTTAATGCAGATAGTTAATGATCTTGCTATGTCCATTTAGTTTTGTTTCTGTTTCAAATATAAAACAACATTTTAACATGAAACATGATAAAATAACTCTTCACCATCTAATGTCAACAGTATGGTTTTTAAAATTGGATTCTGCAGAAATTGTACATCATTTTGAATTCCAAAAGAAAAATTCTAATACAAGGGATAGACTTCAGTAAGTGTGTATTTAATTAGGTTCGTTATTTATTTAGCATATTTAAACTATCCATTTAATTTAAAAATTAATCCTTATGCCCCTATGCTTTGAATACTGTGATTAATAATGTGTACAGAAAATATTTAAGTAAGCTGACTTCTTATCCTATTTAAAATAAGATATTTAAAATTCACTTTTGTCTTCTGCTCATGTAATTTTATGCCTTCATGACAAATACTATCATGCTCGATGAAGCCTCATTTCTCCTAATAAAAACTAACCAACTTCAAAGTCACTAGTATTATTTCTGAACTATACAGTAATCTTACTACAAATTTTACTGAGACTGTGAACCTAGGTTAAATGTCTACTGGATTCTAAACTCATTATGTTTTACATATATAGTCATAACATTCATAAATAAATAAATAATCAACCAACCAAACATCCAACTTATATGTCCAACTTATCTTATTGAACTGGTATTTCAAATTTATATCCTTGTGATACACTTAAAGTTTATATCCTTCCAGTCCCCCAAGGCTTTCAAGGATATCTTAATAGTAGATCAGAGGAGAATGATGGTTTGGGCAATTAGTGCTACAAATCGACTTTAAATGGATTTCAGCCACTGTGAGTTCCCATTTCTGCACAATTGAAATACATGTGGAATTATTTCTGCAGATCTTTTTAGCAACCACAAGGGTTTGACTTCTAAATCTGCAATTTGCAAGTCATTCCTTGGGAAGACCGTAAGAAAGAAGAGAACTAGTCCTTGAGAACAGTAAAGAGGTAGAGAAAAGGTAGAGAGGAGGAGAGGTTTTGTATGAGAACTGCGGAGAAATGCATGATGTAAAGCACCTCTGGGCCTAGTGAGGCCTTTCTCCCCTACCCCGCGGAAGCTGGAGGGGATGCTAAAGAGAAGCTGACTTTGAACAAGAAATGCTGTGGGCAGAGCTGTGTTGTAAGAAAAAAGGAGACTGAAGTGAGGGACCACAATTCAGGTGTTTTTTAAGCACCAATTTTTTTTCATCCCAAAGGTAACCTCTATGACCTGCATCTTAAATTCTAAATGTAATAGGGGACTTCCCTGGTGGTCCAGTGACTAAGAATCTGCCTTGCAATGCAGGACACCAGTTCAATACCTGGTCCAGGAAAGTCCCACATGCTGTTGGGCAGCTGAGCCTGCTTACCACCACTGCTGAGCTGCACTCTAGAGTCCGAGAGCTGCAGCCACTGAAGCCTGCTTGTCCTAGAGCCCATGCTTCACAACAAGAGAAGCCATCACATTGAGAAGCCCTCACACCACAAAAGAGTAGTCCCTGCTTGTAGCAACTAGAGAAAGCCCGAACCCAACCAAGACCCAGCACAGCCCAAAAGTGAAATAAATAATAAATTTAAAAAATAAAACAAAAGTAATAAGGTCACCAGCCTCCTATGTTGCTTAAATATCTTTCCCCAAACCTTGTCAACAGGAAGTCCCCACTTCCCCTGCATTCTCTAAGAACCGCCCACTCCCCCGGCCCCGAGCCCAGCCCACCCCCATCCCATCCCCACCCCAAGCACTTTGATTGGTCCACCTCACCGAAGCCAGTGTTTCTCAGAACCAGTTCCTACATAAGTGGTGGAAGTCCTGTCGGGAGGAGGCCTGACCCATCACAGAGGCCTCTGTCCCAAGCAGCGCTATCAGTGCCCCACTGCCCAGGACCAGCCAGGCCCAGAGGCCCAGGGATTTTGGGATTAGGCAGAAGACATGCACCCTTGTAGCGCAGGGGAAAGACACTCATAGTGATTCCAAGACATTTTCCTCTTCTGAAGGAGACCCTCTAAGTCAGGGGTCCCCAGCCTCCAGGATCTAATGCCTGATGATCTGAGGTGGTATTAGTTGCTCAGTCGTATCCACCTCTTTGCTGATGTAATAATAATAGAAAGAACGTGTACAATAAATGCATCTGAACCTTCCCCAAACAACCCGGACCCAATCCCACCACAAAGAAGCAACATATGTAGAGTGTGTAGCAGGCTCTAACAATAATGGGAACTGAAAGTGGGAATCAATACAAAGAGAGGCTTCCCCAGCCTATTGATCACCCCCTTCTACATCTGCCCTCAGTCGGTGCTTAGAACATGCTTGCCTGCATGCTAAGTCGTTTCTATCGTGTTTTTGACTCTGCAACCCCGTGGACTGTAGCCCGCCAGGCCCCTCTGTCATGGGATTCTCCTGGCAAAAAAACTGGAGTGGGTTGCCCTTTCCTCCTCCAAGGGGTCTTCCTGACCCAGGGATGGAACTGGAGCTCTTACATCTTCTGCATTTGTAGGTAGGTTCTTTACCATTAGCGCCACCTGGGAAGCCCCTTAGAACACACCTGGTACATAGCAAATGCTCTATCAATAGGGAGAAGGAGGGAACTAGATAACAAGAAAAAGAGAAAGGCAGAGAGACAAAGAGACTCATGAGCCAGCAAGATCAGACTCCAGTCAGATTGGAAAGATTGACAGAAAGTAAAAAGACTGGGTAAAGAGGACTGTAGTCTGTTAACCTGAGATTTAAAAAGGATTGGCTCATAGAAGATCCTGCTGTGATTTATGTCAGAGAGTGTTTTGCCTATGTTCTCCTCTAGGAGTTTTATAGTTCCTGGTCTTACATTTAGATCTTTAATCCATTTTGAGTTTATTTTTGTGTATGGTGTTAGAAAGTGTTCTAGTTTCATTCTTTTACAAGCAGCTGACCAGTTTTCCCAGCACCACTTGTTAAAGAGGTTGTCTTTCTTCTATTGTATATCCTTGCTTCCCTTGTCAAAGATAAGGTGTCCATAGGTTCGTGGATTTATCTCTGGGCTTTCTATTCTGTTCCATTGATCTATATTTCTGTCTTTGTGCCAGTACCATACTGTCTTGATGACTGTGGCTTTGTAGTATAGTCTGAAGTCAGGCAGGTTGATTCCTCCAGTTCCATTCTTCTTTCTCAAGATTACTTTGGCTATTCAAGGTTTTTTATATTTCCATACAAATTGTGAGATTATCTGTTCTAGTTCTGTGAAAAATACCATTGGTAGTTTGATAGGGATTGCATTGAATCTATAGATTGCTTTGGGTAGCATAGTCATTTTGACAATATTGATTCTTCCAATCCATGAACACGGTATATTTTTCCCTCTGTTTGTGTCCTCTTTGATTTCTTTCATCAGTATTTTATAGTTTTCTATGTATAGGTCTTTTGTTTCTTTAGGTAGATATACTCCTAAGTGTTTTATTCTTTTTGTTTCAATGGTGAATGGTATTATTTCCTTAATTTCTCTTTCTGTTTTCTCATTGTTAGTGTATAGGAATGCAAGGGATTTCTGTGTGTTAATTTTATATCCTGCAACTTTACTATATTCATTGATTAGCTCTAGTAATTTTCTGGTAGAGTCTTTAGGGTTTTCTATATAGAGGATCATGTCTCTATGACTCACCTCCCAGAATATTGGAAACAAAAGCAAAAATAAACAAATGGGACCTAATTAAACTGAAAAGCTGTTGCACCACAAAGGAAACTATAAGCAAGGTGAAAAGACAGCCCTCAGATTGGGAGAAAATAATAGCAAATGAAGCAACAAAGGATTAATTTTAAAAATATATAAGCAACTCCTGCAGCTCAATTCCAGAAAAATAAATGACCCAATCAAAAAACGGGCCAAAGAACTAAACAGACATTTCTCCAAAAAAGACATCTAGATGACTAACAAACACATGAAAAGATGCTCAACATCATTCATTATTAGAGAAATTCAAATCAAAACCACAGTGAGGTACCATTACACGCCAGTCAGGATGGCTGCTATCCAAAAGTCTACAAGCAATAAATGCTGGAGAGGGTGTGGTGAAAAGGGAACCCTCTTACACTGTTGGTGGGAATGCAAGCTAGTACAGCCACTATGGAGAAGAGTGTGGAGATTTCTTTAAAAACTGGAAATAGAACTACCATATGACCCAGGAGTCCAACTTCTGGGCATACACACTGAGGAAACCAGGTCTGAAAGAGACACATGCACCCCAATGTTCATTGCAGCACTGTTTATAATAGCCAGGACATGGAAGCAACCTAGATGTCCATCAGCGGATGAATGGATAAAGAAGCTGTGGTACATATACACCATGGAATATTACTCAGCCATTAAAAAGAATTCATTTGAATCAGTTCTAATGATATGGATGAAACTGGAGCCCATTATACAGAGTGAAGTAAGCCAGAAAGATAAAGACCAATACAGCATACTAACGCATATGTATGGAATTTAAAAAGATGGTAATGATAATCCTATATGCAAAACAGATAAAAAGATACAGATGTACAGAACAGACTTTTGGACTCGTGGGAGAAGGCGAGAGTGGGGTGTTTCGAGAGAACAGCATCGAAACATGTATATTATCAAGGGTGAAACAGATCACCAGCCCAGGTTGGATGCATGAGGCAAGTGCTCGGGGCTGGTGCACTGGGAAGACCCAGAGGGATTGGGTGGAGAGGGAGGTCGGGGGTGGGGTGGGGATTGGGATGGGGAACACATGTAAATCCATGGCTGATTCATGACAATGTATGGCAAAAACCACTACAATATTGTAAAGTAATTAGCCTCCAACTAATAAAAATAAGTGGAAAAAAATTAAAAATAAAAAAAATTCTGAATTAAAATAAATAAATAAATGGGAAAAAAGATTAAAAAAATAAATGGGAAAAAAGATTAAAAAAATAAATAAAAAGGATTGGCTCAGCTGGTAAAGAATCTGCCTGCAATGCAGGAATCCCGAGTTTGATCCCGGTAGAGAAGATCCCCTGGAGAAGGAAATGGCAACACACTCCAATATTCTTGCCTGGAGAATCCCATGGACGGAGAAGCCTGGTGGACTACAGTCCATGAGGGTCGCAAAAGAGTCAGACATGACTGAGCGACTAACACTTTCACTTTTTCTCTTTCAAGACACAGGATTCAGTATGGCTGCAGGTCACTCAAGCATCAGAGAGGTGGCAAAGGTAAGGAGCAAGACACCAGGGGAAGGAGAGAATGTGATGGGGACAGAAAAAACCTCAGAAGTCAGTGGGAACCACTCTGCTTCTGGTCTGTGTGGGTCATTGCAGTGAAGCCAGCTTTCCTTTCCTTGATGGCACCATTGCCTACATAAATTGTCCTCCCAAATTCTTCCAGCTCAACCATTGTGTCTCTTTACTATGGTTTGATATATTAACTAAAAACCTGGATTTTTAACAAATCAGGCCCCTTCAGAGATAGCTATTATCTTGTGCGGTTTTAGCCATTCCTTTCTTTTCTCCCAATAATATCATATATACTATGTTAAGTGCCAGGAGTACAAAACTGACTAAGACATAATCCTTTGTCCTTGAGCTGCACAGAGTCAAATGAGGGAGCTAAATGTGAGAGTAAACAATTATAATGCATCTGATTAAGAGTTGAATACAAATGTGAAAAAAATGCTACAGAGCACAGGAGTTGTTTAGAAACAGAGTCTAGTTTAATTAAAATCTAAAACCAAAGAGAATATTGCCAGGAAGACAACTTTACTGGTGCATAAATTCAAGAGCTTTTCAAGCAGTCTTTCTAACTCATATGGATCTCCTGCTGGGACTATTCAGGATTACCCCACAGAAGAACTGGACCATAAAGAAGGCTAAGTGTTGAAGAATTGATGTTTTCAAGCTATGGTACTGGAGAAGACTCTTGGGAGTTCCTTGGACCGCAAGGAGCAAACCAGTCAATCTTAAAGGAAATCAATCCTGAATATTCACTGGAAGAACTAATGCTGAAGCTGAAGCTCCAATACTGTGGCCACCTGATGTGAAGAACCATCTCACTAGAAAACACCCTGATGCTGGGAAAGATTAAGAACAGGAGGAGAAGGGGGTGACTTTTGCTAACCATGTTAATAGCAACTTAAGAAGCACAGCTCCCTCTTTCACCAGCCCCAATGATCTTTTTGAAATGGAGTCATCTTGACATAAGGAAATCTTGCATGACTAAGAGAAAATAATTTCTGAGCATGCCATAGGATTTTACTTTTCATGTTAACTTAGTGGGTTGTTCTTTTGAAGGATCAATGGCATTTTAAAAGCAAGCACCTTCTACAAATTTGGAAATTTTGACTTTATGCTTACAGAAAGAAATGCCATAATTTAATCACCTTTTACATGTTGTTCCCTTCATTTTGCAAAATAAGCAATAAACTCTGTGTGTATGTGCATGTGTGTGTGTGTCTGTGTGTAGAGGAGAGTGTTGAGCAGAAGACACAAAACCCAGCCTTCTCCTTCAGCTTGGTTAAATTACTCAACCTCCTGAACTAAGCTTCCTTTTCATACTGCTTCTTCTAAAATACTTTTTTGTGATTTCATTCAGAGATTTGTATTTGGTTCTGACTTTAATATCTCAGACAAAAGTAACCAAGGATGAACACAAAGGACTCTAGAAGGACAGTCCGGATGTAGGTGGGGTCACCCACATATAAAACACATTGCTCATCAGTTACCTTGAGCAAATCACTTACCTCCACAGTTCTCTCATGTTTTTACTGTGAAAACTGGATCACAAACTGAAATGCCTTGAGGTGCAAAGCAGGTAATACAAATACATGAATGGGTTCAGAGGTCGTCACTGTTGATGGTGGAAAGCGTCATAGACAAATCACCACCTGAAAGCATTCAAAACCAAAATTAAAGTGGGGGAAGAAAACAGCTAGACAAAGTCAGAGTAAGGAGTTCTCCTGTTTGCAATCTCTGAGTTAGATCATCATTCTTTTCCTCTCCAGTTCTCATAAATCCGTGGTCTTTGTTGTTTCTTTGGCTTGAAGTCAAGATGTCTCAGCATCTGAGCTTTCCCGGGTTGCACACTGGGCAGACTTGGGAACTTCCTTAATTCTTTGCACCACCCTAGAGCCCTTCCATAAACTGCTTATTCCGCTGCACTCTTTATGTATTACTCAATGATCGCAGTCTTAAAGCTGTCTGACAGCCTTATTTGTACTTGGAGAAATGAACTGTCTATAATATGAATTATGAAGATATAAGCCACTACAAGCATTAATCAATTGAAGAAAGTAGCACCAAATTTTAAGCAAGTTTATCTGGAGAGAAAGGACGTGTTTCAGGCTAGTTCTGAGTCACCCAAACTTAAAAATAATCAGTGATTGTGTTCTCCTTTGCCATGATGTATCTTCGAAATGGAGATAAATTCCTGGACCCTGAAAATCAATAACAGCACATTGAAAGAAGGAGGTAGCAATTTCTCTGCTTTGATGAAAATGTTTCAGATTTGCTACATGTTAAAAACACCCAGGAACAAACAGTAATGAGCTCACTAATCAGAATTTGGTTAAGATGAAGGAGGAGAAGAAAGCAGGAAGAGAAAATGTAAAGGAATGTCCTTGGTTAAGTGATTCATTGGGGTAGAGAAATGGCATTATCAATAACTGTCAAGAAGATTTAAACTCAAGGAAATAGAGCTAATTTCAGCTGGAGTAAAGGAGTACATCCATAATACAAGGAAATTAATTTCAGAGAATGTTTAATCTAATCCAAGCAAGTGGCAACAAAATAAAATAGATTCTTTAAGACAGCATTGAAAGAATAGCTCTTCTGCAATTTTTTAATCACGCATTGGTTCTTTGTGCTACTCCAAGCACAATGAAGGTACTCAATAAACTACCTGATTGCCTGCCATGTGTAACATTTAAAATGAACTGTCGTTTTTAAATTTTTTTATCCATTATAATTAGCCATCTCTAATTCTTACAAGTTCAGAATGACTGTCCTGTCACCAAGCATCTGGTGTCAGGACTTTTTTATTGTGCTGAGTAACCAGCAAAGCCCATCAATGGCACACTCTTTGTATGATCAATCCATCATTAAAGAGTTAATTAATGGCCTTTTTCATGCCCAGTCCTGAGATTAAGATTCCTTAATAGTACTGGGCAGAATTTTCTTAAATATATTAACTCAAAATGACAAAACAGTTATGTTAAAGCAAAGCATAGTTTATGGATCTTGAGACATAATTACACTGACTTGGAAAGCTCATATTTGTTATACATGTAAAAAGGCAATAAACCCAAATTAGCTATGTACCTCAGTCATGATTATCATTTAATATATTTGCAATTAAGAAGGATGCTTAGATTCGTCTTGAGAAGAGGAAAAACTAAACTGCTGTGGAAAGTTTGTTTTTTTAATCACAGCTGTTTAAACAATATTTGGGAAATATAGGAGTTGCTCTGGCTTCCCAGGTGGCTCAATCGTAAAGAATCTGCCTGCCAGTGCAAGAGACCCAGGTTCGATCCCTGGGTCAGGAAGATTCCCTGGAGGAAGAAATAGCAACCCACTCCAGTATTCTTGCCTGGGAAATCCCATGGACAGAGGAGCCTGGCGGGTTACAGACCATGGGGTCGCAAAGAGTGAGACACAACTTAGAAACTAAACAACCATCTGTGTCTTCCAAGGCTGAAGATAATTTTTCCAGTAAAATTATAGTCAGCTGTATTATTTGTGCTAAAGAGTGAGACTAAACATGGATGATCTGAAGTAGAGAAAACTTTAAAAATAAAGGAAGATTATGTGTGCGAGTGTATTGGAAGAGCAGTATTTACAGCTTAGTATTTTATTTTTATTTTATTTCAGTTTTGTTTCTGTTGGTTTTAATTTTTAAATGCAACCAAGAACACAACATAAATTTGATACAAAGTTTATAAGATGCTAAGTAGGAAAAATAGGAAATTTTATTTTTAATAATATCCCTGGATTACATGAATATTTAGATTCCTGCAGATACAAAGACAAATCCCACGGTTCTCTTATCCTTAGTTAGCATCCCACTCCAGGTGCACACAATGACGGCTACAGTGAGGAACGAGGGAGCTGAACTCTTCAGAGGACCAGAGAATACGTTTTTTCTGTGAGTGAATAAGGATGAAATGAGCTGATGGGTAAATGGCAATGCCATCTCTATTATCAGCCACCCACTCTTGGCCTGCATGGTTTGTCTATGTGCTTCATAGCCGTGGTGAGTGGGGGCTTAAGCAATGAGCACTGGATTTGTTGCAGGAAGGGAGAGCCATTCCAGGGACCGAGAGCAGGCTTTTGTCTAACACTCAGAAATTAATTGTCCACAGAGACACACGTACTGACAAAGCAAAGACTCTATTGGAACAGGAGCCCAGGGCTAGATCAATAGGCTATGGACACTCGGGGGAACTGCTCTGCCACGTGGCTCGAAGTCTCAGGTTTTATGGTGACAGGGTTAGTTTCTGGGTTGTCTCTGGCCAATTATCTTGCTTGTTGCCCAAATCTGGTCTGACTTAAGGTCCTTCCTGGTGGTGTGGGCATCCCTCAACCAAGATGGGTTCCACTGTGAAGGACTCTGGGAGGTTGGTAGGATATATTATGGGCTGGTGTCTCCTCTTTCTTTTCAGCTCCTCCCAAATCCTCCCTGTTTTTAGTGGCAGCACTGTGTTCCTTATCAGGACCTCCTCCTGTGACAACTCAGACAAGTGGTTATCATCATGGCCAAGGTGGGTGGTTTGGGTCAACAGTTTCTTAACAGATTTGCCATGTATAGAGTTGCCATACAAAAGCTACAGTATTTTGACTAAGATCCCAAATAGCACTCTATATTTATTCCATAATAAATATCTATTAGGCACTTGTCATAGGCCAGACACCTTTTAGACACTGGGAGCTGTCCAATAAAAAAAAATCCAGATCTATTAAAGAGGGACTTTATTCAGAAGAATTATTGCAAAGGAGAAAAGGAATATTTTCAGGAGGAGAAGAGGAATATTACAACAGGAATACAGCTGTGGCCATGATACCTATGAGCTCAAGGGTTAAATACAAGGATTTTTCTTTCATAAGAAGGAGCAAAAAGGCTGGAAAGAATCTGGGTGGGAGTATCGGGTGAAGGAATGGTCTGATCAGGCAGTAAATCAATGAATAGTTTATCCTGTGGCCAATGTGTTAATATTTTCACCTATCTGCTCGCTCAGGCTGAGGGTGGGCCAAAGTTCAGTGACCTGGGGCAAGGAGGGAATATTAACCAAAGTTTGTTTAACAAATATTTTGTTCCAGTTACTCAGTTCCCTTGATCATACATGAGGCAAAGAATAGAAATTTGGAAGGTCTGTGTCTGGCCTTGTTTTAGGTAAAAAAGAGACATCCATGAACCTTATTTAAGTCATTTTGGGGAAGGATGGTTCTCTGCAAGCAAACCATTTATCAAATGCAAAGGATAGGGAGAGAGTGGATATCTTAGCCCTTTGTGTTTCCAGGATCATAAGCATCAGATAAAGTTCAACATTGTCAGGACATGGCAACAAAATGGACAAAGTGAGTCCCCATAGTCAAGGTGCTGAGATTCTAGGGGAAGAGGTGAACAGGGACCTCTAGGCCTGTCCATTAATAAGGTCACTTCAGATCTTGTTAAGTCTGTGAAGGAGACAGGCAGATATGACAGCAGTGTGCAGTGACCAGTACAGAAGGCTTCTGATGGTGGAGACAGCAGGTCTCCTGGAGGAGGTAAGTTTTGGACTGAGAAACGAATGATGCCAATGAGACATCGTGGAAGGTAGACCATCCTGAGTAAGGTAGAGAGCGGCAGTGAGATTGGAAAGGAGAGCAGGACCTGAGCAGGTGGGACTCACAGATAAGGAGCTTGGACTGCAGCTGTTCTGCAGAGGATGGACAATAGCAGAGGCAAAGCTCAGACAGGGAGGCAAGTAGGAACAGTCCAGGGGTTCAGGAGAGCTAGAATGATGGACTGGACTAAGGCTATGGAATTGGGATGGTGAAAAATTATCAGCTTCAAGGTGTCAACTTAAAAAAATATTCACAACCTAAAAGTTGAGAGTTATGTTTTATTTGGTGGGCAATTTTAGGACTTCAAGCCCGGGAGGCAGCATCTCAAGTAACCCCAAGAGAACAGCTTTGAGGAGGTGGGGGGAGGAGCCGGGTTATATAGAACTTTTGCAACAAAGGGCAAGTAGTCTGAATGTCAAAAGATGATTGCTAATTAAAGAAAACCAGATATCCCAAGTTAAGGAATTTAGGTCTTTTCTATGTGTGGGAAGATGCAAGAGTCTGGGCTCACTGAAGTCATTCCTTTGATATGCACCTCAGTTATCTGGGGCCAGTTTTCTGTGTTTTCACATCCTGAGTTTTCTCAGGGCTCGTCATGGGGAGTGGTTGCAGTCAGATGGCTGTTAGATGGCATGTATTCTTTCCTTCCTGAGTTCCCTTGGGGCTCACTGGCTCACCATTGGTGGTAGGTGCAATCGCTGATGATTGTGGCATCCTTTGCTTAGTGATATGGCAGGAAGTATTCCATTTCTCAAAGGTAGGCTTTGGAAGCTTAGCTGAAGCATAAGGAAATGATACCTAAGCAAACCCTTACATAGAACCTAGGCACTGTTCTGAGCACTTTGCGTACATGTGCTAAAACACATTTTGTCTTCACCAAAAAATACAAAAGATAAGCACTGTGTTGTCCCCATTTTGGATAAGGAACCTGAACTGCAGAAAGACGAAGTCATTTACCCAAAATCACAGAGCTCATAAGTGGCAGAGCTGAGATTTGAACCCTGGTGGGCTCAAAGAGTCACACACGACGGAGGTCACTTAGCACACACGCACATACTGTTGAGGGTCAGACTGAGACTCAAATCCACACCTTGTGCTCCCAGATCCTTTCTCTTTCAGAAACACCGGGTGTGCTCAGCACACCCCGCGTGCTCTGTTATAACATTTGCAGCTCCCCTTCATTTTGTCATTTCATCAAAAGACAAAGGTAGACATGCAAACATTTAACTTTATCTCTCCTACTAGCTGAAACATCTAAAGGCTGATAATATTGAATCCAAGGACATCATGGATTATAGATAAGAGCCCGTCAAAGGAGTCAGACAGGAGTTGGGCAGACTTCCAACATTTGTAGAGGGAGACCTGCCCAGCAGGGCTTCATTACTTTATTAAGCATGAATTCTCCAAGCATGAAGCACACCCATATTCATCTGTAAATACAAAATTCCATGTCAAAGTCAATTAAAAATAGTCTGTGAATTTTTTTTTTTACCACAATCATGTATTTGCAATATTACGAATGATGGAGAGTGCATATTCCAAAAAAAGCGTGCAGGTGAAAATAACAGTATGTAAAACTCAACTCCTATCTTCTGTGTGCTGGTAAAAGTGGGCAGGAAGTTTTAGCAGAAATCTTCAGTGAAATATAGCAAATACGAGTTGGTTTTTAAACCTGTGTCAGAGAAGCTGACTACTTAACACGAGGCTCTTCTGGGTCATTTTTCAGCTGTCAGGATTCCCAGGGAGGTGTGTCTCTCTTGCTCCTCCTCTTTCAAATGCCAGCTGATTCAGTCACTAGAATGTGCATTTATCTTCCTGCCTTGAGACAGTAGAGCACAGCAGGTTTAACTAAATTGCCAATAAGATCATCTTAAATTACTGGCACACACCACCCTTCCCCATTCCTTTAATCGCCTCCAGCGGGAGCAGACGTGTGATGGGCTCTCAAAGCAACAAGTGCTCTTTGCTACTGTGGCTCCGAACCCTGTGGCAGACACCAGTCAGGAAAATGGACAAGTCAAGGATAAGGAACCAGAAAGACGAGAGCATCCTGAACACAGGCTCTGGTGGGCAGAGGAAGGCTGCCTGATGTTTGTCTCTCCAGACGCTGTTGTCAAAGACAAGTTCAGCAGATGTGCTTTCATGGGAGTGATGCTGTTCTCTGATGTCAGAACAAGGAACCAAATCCCTCTGAATTCTCCCCAGATGTGCCTGTGAACTGTCCACCTGATGGGTGGGTACTATCTTTCCGGACACTCAAGTCACACATCCTATGAGATGCTTAAAAAACACAGGACAGAGAGAACTACTGCCAGGAGGTGGAAGAAAGAGAGGAAGCAGTGATCCAACACCAGGGGAGAGCATTCCTTGTCTGAAACAGTGAGCTGTGGGGTCCTCCCTCTCACCCGGCTTTCTGGTTCCCCAGACTATATCCTTTCTTCTTTTATTTTCTTCATAATCCTCTGAAATGAAGTTTATTGTTCAAGGGATAACTAGCCTGTGTGGGGTTCTGAAATAGTATGGCTCAGCCCATGCTTCACAACCTCTTTCTCATCAGCACGCTCAGGACAAATGATAGTATTTGGAAAGACAGAAAGGGAAATGGAGGAGGCTGGCCAAATGTCATCTCTTGGGATTTCCCTGATGGCACAAGGATGGGAATCTGCCTGCCAGTCCAGGGGACGCGGGTTCCATCCCTGGGCCGGGAAGATCCCATATGCCGAAGAGCAGCTGAGCCCATGGGCCACAACTCCTGAGGCTGTGTGCTACAACTACTGAAGCCTGTGTGCCTGGAGCCTGTGTGCTGCAACAGGAGAAGCCACCGAGCCCTGGCACCATAAGGAAGACTAGCCCCCGCTTGCCACAACTAGAGGAAGCCCTGCAAAGCAACCGAGACCCAATGCAGCCAAAAAAAAAAAAAAAGTTGTCTCTCTGGACAGAGTTGCAGGCCATTCCCTGGGAAACAGTCTCTGAGCATGTGTTATGTGGAAGCGTTGCCTTAGTCCCAGCCACAGCGACTTGATTCTTTTAGGACAGGAAACCACGACAGACTAACATTTACAGTATTATCAGGGTGCCAGAATGTAGATTCTGAAGACCAGCACTTCCATCCCAGAGCTTCTGAATCCACAGGCAAGTAGTCAGGGAGGCCTGGGGACCAGAATTTACAGAAACTCCTTGTGTCATCATCATGCATGCTAAGCTCGCAAACCTCTGGGTTTGGCGTCTTCTTCTCATCATCTTTCCTCCCTCCCCAGCATCCCTTACTTGGCTCTTTTATCCCGATGGGAAGCTAAAGGGGAGCAGTGCACGAGGATTTGTTGTTCAGTCGCTAAGTCGTGTCTGCACTAGGATAGTAGAAGACAGAAGAAAAAAAAAAAAGACTCAGCAAGTTTAAACACGGGACTTGGATGCTCAGAGGCCATGGGTATGTTTGAGCTGGACCAGGAAGGATCATGCCTCGCTTTATACACAAAACCGAAGAGCCCTGAAGATCAGAACCCTCCACCCCTCCCCTGGCCCCTGTTAACCAACAGCCTCACCAGAGGAGTAAAGAAAGAAATGACACATCCCTGGCACAGGAGGTGGGAACAAGGGGGAGGGATAAAAATACTTCTTCCCACTCAGCTGGTGTGCAGGAAGAGGAAGAGGACAGAGGACAGCTGTTTACTGGCATCTAGAGGAAAAGGCTAAAAGGATTGGGTTCCTTCCTTTGGGCTGTGCATAGGCTTTATCACCTAATAGATTTGTTTATAGGCAAATGGGCATCCAGATGTCCCTGCCCTTTAGATGTTATAGACACAGCCGAGGATGCCACGGTTAACCTAACAGGGAATCCCAAATACTTCCCTAACTCTCTGGCCATTCATGTCCTCATTTATAAAAAGAAGGGATTAGACATGCAAATAAGTAAAATCTAGCATGTGGACTTTCCTGGTGGCTCAGTGGTAAAGAATTCGCCTGCCAATGCAGGAGACCCAGATTCGATCTCTGGGTCACGAAGATCCCCTGGAGAAGGCAATGGCAACCCACTCAAGTATTCTTGCCTGGACAATTCCATGGACAGAGGAGCCTGGTGGGCTCCAATCCATGGGGTCACAAAGAGGCAAATATGACTTAGCAACTAAATACACAACATAGCACACGAGTGGTATGATGGAAACCAAGAAGGGACTGGAATAGAGAAAGATAAAAAAAGGATCTGCCACCCTAGGAGAGCAGAAGGAGGAGGAGAAATCAGAAAGTGGTGGTGGGGGGGTGCTTGATCATGCGTTCTTCTTAGAGACCATATTCCTTAAAAGTGGGGGGAGGGGGCCTAGAGTTGCTGCAGCAGCCGTGCCTTGGCCATCAGCAAAGACGGAAACACAGGATGGTGCTGCAGCTGGATCAGAGTGCCCATGCACGCAGCGACGCAGCACTGTGCCAACAGCTGCAGCCGGGATGCCCAGGATACCAGCACCATCCCACTCAGCACGTGCTGCTCACAGTCAACATCTGGGCAGCTGCCCGGGCTGCCCAGTGCTCTCGGAAGCTCCGTGAAGTGTCTGCTCCCAAAGACCAAGCTAGGAGGTGGAGGGGATGCATGCATACGTAGGGCTGATTCTTTGTGTAATACGGTAGAGTGTTGCTAACACAGCACTGTGAAGCAACTAGACTCCAATAAGAATTAATTTTTAAAAAATGATAAGCTAGAAGGTGACTTTGAAGCATAGGTGACGCCTCGGGAGCCAGGCTATCTCTCTCCCTGGGATGGATAGAACCACACACTGCCTGCATCATCTCCCTCTTCTGTTGTCACATCTCTGGTTTTGCCCTCAACACCTTGGCTGCAGTTACTGTCAGGTTTAACCCCACCCAGGACTGCACATGATAACTGCCTTCTACCAATTTTCCCAGCAAGGAAGCTAGCAAGAGAGCAGTTCCTACCTATAGAGAATTATTGTGGCATTGAAGGGTTTTCTGATCTGCTGTGTTTGGGGGACTTTCAAAACGCCAAGGTCAAGAGCTCCTCTGATGTTGGAATTTGTATACCAGCAAATGTACTTGGGCTTCCCAGGTGGTGTGAGTGGTAAAGTATCCACCTGCTAATGCCGGAGACATAAGAGACTCAGGTTTGATCCCTGGGTAGGAAAGATCCCCTAGAGGAAGGCATGAAAACCCACTCCAGTATTCTTGCCTGGAGAATCCCCATGGACAGAGGAGCCTGGCGGGCTACAGTCCATGGGGTCACAAAGAGTTAGACACAAATGAAGCGACTTAGCATCCACCAATGTACGATTGCCATAAAATAATCCCTGTGTGTTACGGTTGCTAGCGGGAAGGGGAAGGATAGGGGAAGGGAGAGTTAAGGAGTTGAGGATGAACACTTACACACTGCAATATTCCAAATGGATAACCAACAAGGACCTACCCACAGCACAAGGAACTCTGCTCATGTTATGTGGCAGCCTAGATGGGAGGCAAGTTGGGGTGGAATGGATGCGTGTATATGTGTAGCTGATGCACTCTGTTGTGCACCTTAAACTGTCACTACATTGTTAATTGACTCTACTCCAAAACAAAATAAATAGTTTTTAAAAATCGTCCCTCTGTGGATGATGCTCCCTCACATGTGAGCCTTTGCCCAAATGGAAAACCTACCTAGGAAAGACAGTTCGACTTTCCAGGTATTTAAGCAATGGTTATTTATTTTATTTTTAAAATCGAAAATGAAGTTTTCATTTTCAGTGCACTTCAAAGTTATTTGCTAATAATATACTGCAGTTTTCAAGCAGAGATGATAGATTAAATCACAGTATGAGTGATTTTTTTAAAACAAAGATGTTGACTAAAGTGCTGTAAATAGTTTGGCTGTAGAATTCTTGCCTACATCTGGCTCAGGATACTTTAATATGTAATTTTCCAGACACTGTGTGTGTGTCTGTGTGTGTGTGTGCTCAGTCATGTCTGACTCTTTGAAACACTGTGGATTGTAGCCTGCCAGGCTCCTCTATCCACAGGTTTCTCCAGGCAAGAATGCTGGAGTCGGTTGTCATTTCCTTCAGGGGATCTTCCCGACCCAGGGTTCGAACTCGCATCTCCTATTCTTTACCATTGAGCCACCTGGGAAGCCCTCTTCAGACATTGGAAGTTTTTAAATGTTTTGTACCTAATGGGCCCCAGAGTTAGGAATTCTGCATCACCCTCCAATTCTGGGTTTACGCTATACCTTGGGCACGAGTCAAATGAAACCAAAGTTAGGCATTGCTTTTCCTCAAAACAAAATATGCTGTTGTGCAGAATAAGCTCTTATGGGAACAAGAATATTAATTATGTAATAATTTCACTAGACAAGTAAATAGAAGTGCTAATCTAAGCAATGTCTCCCCTTATATCTCCTTATTGTGATGTAAAGTCAGTGGGAATTTTAGCTGCACTTACCAAGGATGTTCTCTGTGGTCTAGGCAGAAGCCATTAGCCGATTCGGGCAAGGAGAGCAGTGAATAACCGCTGTATCTGTGGTGGTGTCCTGGGTTTAATGTCTGGGTCACAGGGGCGAGAATTGACTCTGCTGGCCCTATGCTTCACGGGGGCTCCAGTCTCCTGGTCCCCAGTCCTCCCCTGGACGGCCTTTGTTAAGTATTTGACTCAAGCCTGATTCAAAGAGGCCCTCCTGATGTGTAGGCACTTTTTCAGTAACAGGAGACAACATTTTCTCCTCCTCTTCTTGCCAGGTGCATGACACTGCTTTGTACTGTCTAGGATGTAGGAGAAAAGCAACCTTGTAAAATATAAAATGGGCTTCCCAGGCAGCGCTAGTGGTAAAGAACCCACCTGCCAATGCAGGAGACACAAGAGATGTGGTTTCGATCCCTGGGTGAGGAAGGTCCCCTGAAGGAGGGCATGGCAACCCACTCCAGTATTCTTGCCTGGAGAATCCCATGGACAGAGTCGCAAAGAGTCGGACATGACTGAAGCGACTTCAGACACAAGCATGAGCCAAGAAGTGGCACACGGGCATATTTATTTTCTAAACTCCAGTCTCCCAGCCCTTTATGTTGTTGAGAAATATTCAGTAATCACTCTTGAAACATGGGTACAAACATTACTGGCTTTGTAGCCTGTGAGTTGCACTGGTGCATACTAAATCCACTTGCTTCAACTTTGTGAGCAGACGGGAGCCTTTCCAAAGTTAATTTAATTAGAAGACAGAGAACGGATAGCATCCAAAGCGATTTACCCATCCTCTTCAAGTAGGATGGCTCATACATAATTTAAGCATTTCTGGTCTGGAGTTAAAACATATTTAAGACATAAAATCTTAAAAGTCAAGATTTAAAATGTGTGGCTTTGCTGAACACAGATCAAATTTATAGGCATGGAAGGCCTGCCTGTCATCAATTTAATGGGTGACAAAACAGCTAAAGATGTTTTATCAATATCTGTTTGCTGTGAAGGGAAAATCTGTCTACTCAATTAGCACAGAGACAGAAAATGAAAGTGATGCTGTTAATGCATTTGTTGGAGTGATCCCCACAATCTGGGTTTTGTTTAAATCAAATGGTACAGCTGGAATCGATTTAGTCCATTTTAAAATGCATATATTAGGATCAATCAAAACCATTTTTAGTGTTATTTCACGAAAGAAAATAATTTTGAACATCAGAGAAACTTTTTTTATTTGCACCAGAAGCATCACCTCAAGCCCATACAATGTAAGACTGAAAGCTCTTATAAACTTGTGTCATCTCCTGGAGTTCTCTGTGGCCTGCTGGTTAAGGTTCTGGGCTTTCACTTCTGTGGCCCAGGCTTAATCCCTGGTTGAGGAATCTTGCAAGTCATAAGACCAAAAGAATAAAAAGCTTCTATTGCCAACTAGGAAATCAAAAATATTAACATATAATAATAACATAACCACCAGCTTCCCTGGTAATGGTTCAGTGGTAAAGAATCTGCCTGACAACACAGGAGACACGGGTTCGAATCCAGGAAGCTCCCACAAGCCGTAGAGCAACTGAGCCCATTCACCACAACTATTGAGTCTAGAGCCAGGGAGCCGCAACTGTTGAGCCCTCGGGCTGCAGCTACTGAAGCCTGCTGCCCTAGAGCCTGTGCTTCACAAGACAAGCCACTGCAATGAGGAGCCTTTGCATCACAACTAGAGAAAAGCCCACACAGCAATAAAGACCCAGAACAATATTACTCAGCCGTTAAAAAGAATTCATTTGAATCAGTTCTAATGAGATGGACGAAACTGGAGCCCATTATACAGAGTGAAGTAAGCCAGAAAGATAAAGAACATTACAGCATACTAACACATATATACAGAATTTAGAAAGATGGTAACGATAACCCTATATGCAAAACAGAAAAAGAAACACAGAAGTACAGAACAGACTTTTGAACTCCGTGGGAGAAGGTGAGGGTGGGATGTTTCAAAAAAACAGCATGTATATTATCTATGGTGAATCAGATCACTAGCCCAGGTGGGATGCATGAGACGAGTGCTCGGGCCTGGTGCACTGGGAGGACCCAGAGGAGTCGGGTGGAGAGGGAGGTGGGAGGGGGGATCGGGATGGGGAATACGTGTAACTCAGTGGCTGATTCGTGTCAATGTATGACAAAACCCACTGAAATGTTGTGAAGTAATTGGCCTCCAACTAATAAAATAAAATTAAAAAAAAAAAAAAAGACCCAGAACAAGTGAAAATAAATAAAATTGTCTTAATAAAAATAGTAACATTTAAGTAATTAAGTACCTCTTGGTTATGAAACTTGCCTTTTTAAATTCACTTAGAAGCCCTGTGTATAATGAGCATGCTAGTGATTTATTTGGTCGAAATGATCTGAAATTGCCTCATTCTCTAACACCACCTCACAGATTTAACTAGATAAATGCCTATAAATCACAATCAACAAAATAGATCAGTTTTTTAAAAATAATATTTAAAATAGTGTATGATTCTGCTGACATGAGGTCGTAAACAATTTCGTAGAGACAGAAAGTAGGATGGTGGTTGCCGAGGGCTGGGGGCAGGGTACCTGGAAACCTATTGTTTTATAGGTGTAGCTAGCGTTTCATTTGGGGATGATAAACCGTTCTGGAAATAGATGGTGGTGGTAGTTACATGAGTGCTCAGTCACTCAGTCGTGTCTGACTCTTTGTGACCCCATGGACTGTAGCGAGCCAGGCTCCTCTGTCCATGGGATTCTCCAGGCAAGAATACTGGAGTGGGTTGCCATTTCCTCCTCCAGGGGATCTTCCCAACCCAGAGATGAACCCCCTGACTCCTATGTCTCCTACATTGGCAGGCAGATTCTTTACCACTGCACCACCTCGGAAGCTAGTTGTATAGCAACATGAATGTATTAACACTACAGAGCTGTAAGCTTAAAAATGGTTAAAATCATAAATTTTGTTATGTATGTTTTACCACAGTAAGAAATAAAACTAAAAAGTATAACATTTTAGCTACCTTATTCTCAAAGTAATGATAAAAAATTGGTGTGAAAGGAAATTAACTTATTCCACAAGTCAAATATGTTATTTACACTTAGATTTTCTAAGTATGCATTTCTCTTCTGTTCAGTAGGGTCTGTTTTTTATAACGAGGTCAACTTTCAGAGTTTTTAAAAAATGATGTACATTCCAGTGGCAAATCTTTCCTGTATTTTGGACAGACAGTTCACAAGGCGCTTCCCTAGATGTATTTGACCTCTGTTCTTGTTCTGCTGTCTTACTTGACAAGGTGTGTCTGAAACCAAACATCATAGCATCCCATGCCTAAGAGAGACAAGTGGAGATCTATCTGCAGGATGGAAGTGATTATCAAGAGAAGCTTATAAAGGAGCTGGAATAACACTGATCAAGACCTAAAGTCATATCATATTAATGTGTTTAGCCTATTCAGTCATGTCCAACTCTTTGCGATGCTATGGACTCTAACCTGCCAGGCTCCTCTGTCCATGAAGATACTCCAGACAAGAATACTGGAGTAAGTTGTCATACCCTCCTCTAGGGGACCTTGCCAACCCAGGGATCAAACCCAGGTCTCCCACATTGCAGGTGGATTCTTTACTGTTTCCGCCACCAGGGAACCCCATATTGTATTAACACCTATGTTTATTTTCTATCACCTTCACTCCTGCACACACACAGAAAGAATTTGACTTCAATAACTACTGAGGTGTTGCTGTAGTCTTCCCTACCCTCAGCACATTATGTGGTTCCTGGCACAAATTAACTGATTAATAAATATTTGATGAAAGAATGAATACATGGAGACTTGATGAGAAGTCTGGTGATTTGAAGGCATCAGGATTCTGTCAAAAGATCAGATTTCTAGAATTTGCTTTGGTACAGTAGTCTCAGGCATGTCCACCAGCTCTCTTAGAGTCTGTATCTTTGTTTATGGAAGAAAATCCAAGTTTCTTCCAGGTATATTACTCTGTGATCTCATCCTGTGTTCCCTAAGGCCCTAGAAAGGCCAGCATCGTATCACTGAAGTGAATTCCCAGGATGGTACAATCTCTCCGTTAAAAAAAAAAGCTACCAAAAACCCCAACAAAAACTAGCAGCAGATATTTGGGCTCCAAAATCACTACAGACGGTGAGTGCAGCCATGAAATTAAAAGATGTTTGCTCCTTGGAAGAAAAGCTATGACAAACCTAGACAATGTATTAAGAAACAGAGACATCACTTTGCCAACAAAGGCCCATATAGTCAAAGCTATGGTTTGTCCAGTAGTCATGTATGGATGTGAGAGCTGGACCATAAAGAAGACTGAGTGCCGAAGAATTGATGCTTTCAAAGTGTGTGCTGGAGAAGACTCTTGAGAGTCCCTTGGACTGCAAGCAAATCAAACCAGTCAATCCCAAAGGAAAACAACCTTGAATGTTCATTGGAAGGACGGCTGCTGAAGTTGACACTCCAATACTTTGGCCATCTGATGCGAAGAACTGACATTGGAAAAGACCCTGATGCTGGGGAAGATTGAAGGCAGGAGGAGAAGGGGGTGGCAGAGGATGAGACAGTTGGATGGCCTCACCGATTCAATGGACATGAGTTTGAGCAAACTCCAGGAAATAGTGAAGGACAGGGAAGTCTGGCATGTTGCAGTGCATGGAGTCACAAAGAGTCAGACAGGACTTACCAACTGAAAGAAATAGGTAGTATAAAATTCAAGATAAAAGTCCGATCAAAATATCAGTCCTATAAATGTTAAACAATCATTTCACCATGGTCAGGTGCTTACTACAGGAGCAGCGGGATGGATGACAGAACCTGGGAACCAAAGAAGATCTGCTGCAAATCCCCTGTGCCTCACCAGTCTCCAAGTCCGTCTGCCTTCGGGGAGGGAAGGACGTGATTCTGCCGTCTGTCCTGAGTGGGGATGTCTCTAAGTGCTGAGCTCTCGGGCGTGACTACAGGTCCTGCTCCCCTGCAGGCCTTCCAGCAGCTTCTCAGCTTTCTGCAGGGTCCAATCAAACCACTGCCCCTTGGAAGGGCTGCCCCATGTGGTCTGTCCAAAGGCCCTAGAATTTTGTCAAAGCTGAAGAGGTGAGTCACCTTCTCTCTCTAGACCTCAGCATCCTTAGCTCTTAAATTACTAAGTGAACAAGTTTGAAAAAGTGACCTGAGTCCGTTTTGGTGTCCAGCTCGGTGACATCAAGATTTTTAGAACAGAGGAGAGCTTCTTTCTCCATAGACCACCTTGCTTTTCCATTTCCCCCTTTACAGGCATTCCCAAACAACCTCCCAAGAGTGGACTTTATTGCTTTGGCCCGGGGATTCCTGCCTAGGTAAGCTCTGCTTCAAATAGGCGTCATTCTCTGATTTGACTGTAATTTGATTGAATTCTCTTAGGTTTGGCACAGAGCCTAGGCTAATTAAAAAATATTCTCTTTTGCCTCAGTGATCATTGTCCCATGGATTTATTTCTCTTAGGGACTTCATATAAAGAATTCATTAACCAAAGGCAGGATTTAAGGGTTTCTGGGTCCTCTGGCCACCTTAATAACACTTTCTTATATTGTGTTCAGTAATTAATGGTCTTCCAGGCCATCACCCAGCAGCGCTGGAGAGGGCAGAGTGTGGAGGATGCAAACAGCGGCTCCACTGACCTCTCCCTGGATGAGTGAGGGCTCATCCATTTGAACCATTCCCCAGCACGAGCTGTGTGACCTTGGGGAAGTAACTCAGCCTCTCTTGGCCACCATTTCCTCATTTGTAAAATGAGGTCAGTGAACTGGAATGATCTCTGCCGTCGTTTCTGTTTAGAAACCTGTAATCCTTCTTGTTTTTGTAAGTGAAGCCCAGCTGGATTGGGGCCCCAGGGAGCTATTAAAGAACAGAGCAGGTGCTGAGCCCCAGGAGGAGAGATGGGATTTCACAAAAAGAAAAGGCCGTCCACCAAGGACCAATGCCAGGGCTGCATTTGTGAAATTTTACTCTTGGCTCCATAGCTCTGTGCTTGGTCAGATTTCTGGGTCCCCCGGCGGGGGTGGGGGGGGATGTCTGAGCAAGTGGCAGGCTAGGAGGGGACATTTCACACTCCACCAGCTGCATCTCAGAAGGAGGGCTACTGCTGGAAGCAAACCTACCTGCTCTCCATCCGGACCCGCAGTGCTCAGTCAGAACACATCCATGCCGAATTGCTTGCTGTCTCCGCATCACTGCCTGCCACTGTGTAAACAGTCCCCACACAGCCTTCCCGGTTCTCTCACCTTTCTCCGGTTTGAGGACTGTCCTGCCCCCTTCCCATGCCCTTGGCCGACATGCTGTTCTCTCCCTGCCCTTGGCCCAGGCAGCACATGACCTCACGTCAGCATCAGGTCCGCAGAGCAGAGATGAATGGAAGGGAGCTTAGCTCAGGTGCCGGGGGATTTATGGCACAGCCAACTCATTACCCACTGCTCTTGCGCCCTCACCAGCCATGGAAAGTGGCCCAGCAGCCTCACAAAATATTCTGACATCGACAGCACATCTCAGCAGACTGGATCTCAGCCTTTGACTTCATCTGTCGGAAAGCTGACTGCTGGGGGTACCGGCTCAGCTGACCATGTGCCAGAGGGCACATTGCTTTGTAGATGGGGCTCCTGGCTCAGAGGTGGCACTGTAAACAAAGAAGGAAAGTCACAAAGATTCTGGCCCTGATGGTCTTTATTCCCAGCAACAAGAAGTGGCTCGGACATTCTGTTTCAGCTTCAGGACTCAGAATGTGCCAGGAAGCAGGGCATCCATATATTAACCTTCAAGTCAGTTCATCTGATATTTGATATTTGTGGTTTCCAATGTCTTTACAAATGCAAGCTCTTTCCAAACACTGTTGAATATTAGCCTCAGTAGAGGAATTGTGGTAAAGAATCTGACTGCCAGTACAAGAGATGCAGGAGACTTGGGTTCGATCCCTGGGTGGAGAAGATCCCCTGGAGAAGGAAATGGCAACCCACTCCAATATTCTTGCCTGGATAATCCCATGGACAGAAGAGCCTGGTGGGCTATAGTCCACGGGGTCGCAAAGAATCGAACACGACTAAGAGACTGAGTACACACACACACATGCACACACATGCACATGCACACACATGCATATACACATGCACAGACATGCACATACACACATGCATACACACATGCACATGCACACACAAGCATACACACATGCACATACATACATACACACACATGCACACACACACACATGCATACACACACACACAGAGAAAACTCTCCTTTCCCCCACCTGCCTCCTCTCTACTCTAGAAAATCTTGCCCTCAAGATGTATAATAGCTTCTTTTCATTGAAAGACATGTTCAGAAGCTTTGAGAAAATAAAGTGGTAAGTTGGGCTAAATTTGAGTAAAACAAAACAAAAACTACAACATGTATCCACTCAAGCTCCATTTTCTTGAGCTTTAATCATAGTTACTAATAATGACCCAGAACTAGGTAAATGCAACTGTGATCTGAAATTCTTGCCTCCTGAGAACAGTAAAAAACAAGGGCAAACGGCATTTCAATGCAGCACTCCTGGCCTTGCGTTGGAATCTTCTGCCGGTCTGCAGCAGTGGGTCGTTTCTCTCTTCATGTTGGGGGCACTCACAGATCCACTGGCAACCAGAGCAATTTTTGTGTTCTGCTCATATGCTTGCATTTCGACCTTTGAAACCTTTACTCCACAATCTAAAAGTAATTGCTTGGAGAACAGCTAAGCCACTGAAATGCTCTTTCCACGATTTGTTTCCATACCCCTCTCTAGTCGGCTTCCTAGACTTTCTATTTCAGTGGTCACCAGGTCCACCTAAGAGCTGCAATTAGCCTGGACGTTTTAAAGATAGCATTCACTTTGCTCCATTTAGAGTGACAGTGATCATTCTGAAGTGACCTAGAATTGTGCGTCCCATGCAGAGAAGACAGCCGGCTCCTTAGAGATCTAGGGTGGAAGTGAGCTACAGCAGCTGTTCAGCCAGCTCTGATTTATTTTTTTTTAAAGACCTAGCTATAAAAACTAGCAAAAACTGCACCATTTATGCTGAGGTCTGGGAGCTCCACGCACCCTTATTTACCTGCTGAGACCCATGCCTGCCCAACTGGTTAAAGGCTCTGCCAGTGTCACGAGGGTTAGTGGTTTATGTTCAATGTCAGAGACCAGGCTTGTCCTTGTCTACCTGTGCGATTTTGGGGCAAGTTATATGGAGAAGGAAATGGCAACCCACCCCAGTACTCTTGCCTGGAAAATACCATGGACGGAGGAGCCTGGGAGACTACAGTCCGTCGGGTTGCAAAGAGTCGGACAGGACTGAGCGACTTCACTTTCACTTTCACATATATACCTCTGGGCTTCCCAGGTGGCACTAGTGGTAAAGACCCTGCCTGCCAATGTAGGGGACAAAAGAGACATGAGTTCCATCTGTGATTCAGGAAGATACCCCGAAGAAAAAAATGACAACCCACTCCAGTATTCTTACCTGGAACATCCCATGGACAGAGGAGCCTGGTGCACTACAGTTCATGGGGTCACAAAAGAGTTGGACACGACTGAGCGGCTGAACACACACACCCCTTAACTCCGATCCAATGTGATGCTGCTAGGGAGGCAGGCCCTCCCTCCTGCCGAGCAGCTGAATGACAACAGACCTCGGATGTGCCTCAGGCCCCTGCCTGTCTGGACGCGGATAAAAGGCCTGAACACGCTCTATCGATGCAGATGGGCCCAGCAGGGATAATTCACCTCTTCCTGTGGACTAATTATCTGCAGTTACTTCTGCACAGATGCAGGGATCCTGAGCCAAACTGATTCTCCAGCAGGAAGGGCAGGACAAAGGATGCTGGCGCTCGACAGACGAGGCCCTGTCCCTCCAGCCAGGATGCCCACACTGGCCAGCCAACCAGGGACAGTGTCCAGCCACCCTCGTTCCCCACTCTCTGGATCCGGCGAGACTTCTGCACGGGAGTCGGTGATGCCCAGAGACGCGAGATCCTGGGCTGCGGCCACCAGGGGGCGCTAATACAGCTCAACTGGGGCTGAGTGGGCTTTTTCCTGTTGCCCCTGAGGAACGTCTGTAAGCAAAGTGGTGTTGCCTGCCCCCCATTTCAAGCAAGTTATACATAATTACTCGCCAGCATCCCTCCCTGGCTTACTAAGAAGCAACCCACCAGCTCTGCTATTCATCCAACTGCTGCCCCAGCCCCTCCTCTCAAGCCTTCCCAAGTTGGGTATGGAGAGAAGAAAAGAATATCTCCTACCCCTTCCCGGGCTAAACCGCACCCTTCCAATCATTTCCTGTTTCTCTCTAGCATCCTTGTTGTTTAGTTGCTAAGTCATGTCTGACTCTTTGTGATCCCATGGACTGTAGCCCACCAGGCTCCTCTGTCCATGGGATTCTCCAGGCAAGAATACTGGGGTGGATCGCCATGCCCTCCTCCAGGGGATCTTCCTGACCCAGGGATCAAACCTGCCGCTCCTGCCTTGGCAGGCGGATTCATTACCACTGTGCCAACCGTGAAACCACTCTCTTTAGGGGCATCTTCTCAGCAAGAAAGGCTGAGAAAGTCTCCAAGAAAACCAAACCATGTGCTGGGTATGCACATGGGACATACCTCTCATGCCAGGGGTGCATGTTGCCAGGTGTAGCTCTGGGCAGCTCTCCCAGCCCGGCAAATCGCAGGAGTGAGGGCTGGCCCAGGATGGAGGGGGTTGGGCATATATTCCTGAGGTCAAATGGATGCTGTGGATGAAGTCGACCTGTTCTCAGCCAAGGCGAAGGGCTGCGAAGAGAGGAGACCCCGGTCATGAGAGACTGGGGTTCCTCAGGTGGGTGACGGAGTGCTGCAGGCAGGCTTGGACTAGGTCTGTTTCCGGGGAAAGAGAAAGAGGTCGGAATTAACTCAGAAACCAGTGGGAAGTTTTAAACTAGACTATACCAACCTAGATGTTTAAATAACTGAAAGTTGTTAAAGAAAAAAGCAATGAGGGGGTGGGGGTTACTTCCTGAAACTTCATGAAGGAATGAGAAATGGTTGGTGCAGAATGGCCAACAGCAATGATGGAGAAAAATAAAATAAAATAAGTCCATTCCATGTTTGTGCCCCCACAAAATCTCATACATATAAATGACAGAGATCTGGGAAAGATTGAGGGTAGGAGGAGAAAGGGGTGACAGAGGATGAGATGGTCGATAACATCACCAACTCAATGGACATGAGTTTGAGCAAACTCCACGAGATAGTGAAGGACAGGGCAGTCTGCTAAGGTTCATGGGGTCAAAAAGAGTCAGACACAATTGAGAGACTAAAAAACAAAAGCATCCTGAGTATTTCATGATACAAATCAATGCAGAATATGTTGACACTGTAAATTCTCGTTTAACCTTTAGAAATATAAAACGACCAACTAGCATAATTTATCTGGTAGATGCACTAATGTCACCTGTTTCCTGGGTTTTTTTCACTTAGTACAAAGAGAGAATATGCACAATTCCCCCTTAAGTGATTTCCTTACAAAGGTTCAAACATTTAAATGTTCAAATGCCTGCTGAAGAGCTACTTGATTCTTTAATATTATTTGATTAATAAGTGGTGGTTTGAGGGAAGATATTAGAATAATTACTGTCTTCTTCAGACATGCTAGAAAATAACCACAGTATCTTACCTTCTGTTAAAGTTTTATGTGGTTATATAATTTTTATTATGTTATTTTACCTTACAAAGATTCTAGGAAAACCAAAAATGAAAAAAAAATCCCAACCATTAAGCAAAGAGCTAAAGAGATGATCAAATGTGGTTTATTATAAATAATGTAATTAATGTATCATGCTTTGCTCAAGAGGCCCCACTTATCATACGGGGGATGTAAAAATATTGCCAGATAGTTGCCATAGTAACTGCTATGTTTTTGATGTTGGGTCGGAAAGTCCAGGGCTAAGGATAGTTGAAGATTGATTGATTGCAGGGAGGTTCTCACTAAGAAAGTTTGTAGATCTGAGGATACGTCCTCATTTAGTCGTGTCCAACTTTTTGCAACCCTGTGGACTGTAATCCATTAGGCTTCCCTGTCTTTCACCATCTCCTGAAGTTTCCTCAAACTCATGTCTGTTGAGTCAGTGATGCCATCCAACCATCTCATCCTCTGTCGTCCCCTTCTCTTCCTGCCTTCAATCTTTTCCAGCATCAGGGTCTTTTCCGATGAGTCAGCTCTTCCCATCAGGTGGCCAAAGTACCGGAACGTCAGCTTCAGCATTAGTCCTTCCACGAATATCTAGGGTTGATTCCCTTTAGGATTGACTGGTTTGATCTTCTTGAGTCCAAGAGACTCTCAAGAGTCTTCTCCAGCATCACAGTTCAAAAACATCAATTCTTCAGCACTCAGCCTTCTTTAGGTCTGTACATGACTACTGGAAAATCAATAGCTTTAATTGTATGGACCTTTGTTGGCAAAGTGATGTCTCTGCTCTTTAAAATACTGTCTAGATTTGTCATAGCTTTTCTTCCAAGATTTCTCCTAATAACCTCTAAGGAGGATACTGTCTTCCTCGTGATCATTTTCTAGATGATATTATTGAAGTTCAGGGGGGTTAGTCACAGGTCCAAGGCCACACAGGCCCAAGGCCATACAGCCAGGGAGTGGAGATTTGGGATCTAGACCCAGATGGTCTTTGTGATCAGCCACTGTGCTCCATGCTGCCCTTCTGCTAATATTGACATTTGGAATGCTTAACATTTTCACCCAAAAAGCAAAGCAGAAACAGGCTATGTGATAGTCTCTGTCTGGGATTAGTAAAAAGTCTTTGAGAACTGACACCACCCCCTAGTTTATTCCTACTAATTGATTTTATAATTTATTCATGCTTTCAAATCATGGTGCTGGAGAAGACTTTGAAAGTCTCTTGAACTACAAGATCAAACCAGTCAATCTAAAGGAAATCATCCCTGAATATTCACTGGAAGGACTGATGCTGCAACTGAAGCTCCAACACTTTGGCCACCTGATGAGATGAGCCGACTCACTGGAAAAGACCCTGATGGTGGGAAAGATTGAAGGCAAAAGGAAAAGGGGGTAGCAGAGGATGAGATGCTTAGACAACATCTCCAATTCAATGGACATGAATTTGAGCAAACTCTGGGAGATACTAAAGATGGGGAGCCTGGCATGCTGAGGTGCATGGGGTCACAAACAGTCGGACATGACTTAACGACTGAACATCAGTAACAAACCAGATCTTAGAGAAGAATGCCCTTTTCAGATGGCTCAGTGCTTCCTCCTTGCTGATGTCAACATTATGTAGGAGGACCTATGTGAAGGCTGTTAAAAATGTGCCTGACACCACTGGAATGCTTCATCACTTAACTGTCCATTAAATTCAGGATTTTGCTCCAAGGATCAGAATTCTGCCACCCCCTGGTAGAGCATGGCATCACGGGGCTTTTAATTTCAGACTCCATCAGCTTAAATCCCCACTTTCTGCCTTTCTTTCTTTCCTTTGTTTCTGAGCCTCTGTTTCTCTACCTAAAAAGTGAACTCACAATGGGATACAGTAATGAGAGTTATTACAGGGAATAAACAAGAACACATGGGTGCTCAGCATGAGCACCAGTCTCAGCAGTTGAGTGTAAACCTCACCAGAGAAGGAATGCCATTCCTTCTCTGAGGTACAGTTGACCTTGAACAACACAGGCTTGAACCGTGCGGGTCATCTTAGGTGCGGGCTTTTTTCAATAGTAAATACTATATTATACCATCCTGTTGTTCAGTTGCTAAGTCATGTCTGACTCTTTGTGATCCCGTGGACTGCAACACGCCAGGCTTCCCTGTCCTTCACTGTCTCCCAGAGTTTGCTCAAACTCATGTCCATTGAGTCGGCGATGTTATCTAACCATCGCATCCTCTGCCACCCCCTTCTCCTTTTGCCTTCAGTCTTTCCCAGCATCAGGGTTTTTTCCAATGTGTTGACTCGTCACCGCATCCTAGGTCATGGAATTTGAGGATGCAGAATGGTGGTTGCAGGGACCAACTCTGGGACTTAAGCATCCACAGATTTTGGTGTCCATGGTGGGTCCTAGAACCAATCCCCTGCAGATACCAAGGGACAACTGTTTTCCTATTGACAGTGTCCTGCCTAGGGAAAAAATACTCAATAAATAATTTGGAATAAATTAATGAGTGAGTGAATGAGACAAACCACTAACTGTCGGCTTTATCTCATTCACTGAAATTCAGGGAACCTGGAAACAGATGTTTCTCAGAAATGTCACTTCCCTTTGGAACTAAACACAGAATCCCGCAGACCTCAATTTGTCAGGGTCACAGTTTGTTTTTATCTTCTCACCACTTCTGGTGTTCTATGTCTATGTGTTTTCTTTCCAAACAGAAAACACCACCTCTTCAAATAGGATTTCTCTGGCTCTGTCCTTGCTGCCTCCTTAGTCTAGTCACTGTCTTAGCACAGATTAGACAAGGGTCTTGGCTGACCCAGTGTTTCAGAGTTTTAGGACAGATAGACCTGCATTCAGGATAATTTCTCACCCTCCTTGGCATCCAGATATTTTTGAACTGTGAAAGCTTAACTTTTGGGTACCAGTCACTGCAATATAAAATGTCTCAAAATAATTCATTTGTTTGCACCTGAGCTTTGTCGAAGAACAACATACGCCTTCTCTTTCAGCATCTTGTTTTGAATACAATCACAATGGCAAAAAGTAAACATGAGAATGAATGTATCACATTTGTGGAAAATAAATACTAATTTTTTGGCAACAGCCAGAACAGGAATTAATATAAAAAGAATGACTCACATCCCCTCAAGATATTTTTCTTTAAATTGGATTATTTAAACAGAAGGAAATGTGACAAAATGCTTATAAATGAAGCAAAGAGCAGCGAGTTCTCATGAAAATGTAATGGTGTGGTTTCAGCGCAGGGTAGATCAAAGGTTTGCTGGAAATGTGATTATAGAGTTTGCCAGAATCAGATATTACAGCTGTGGGCCTGATCAGAAGGATTATAAAATTACTTACACAAAAAAAGGAATTGCATTTCTCATTGAATCCTCGAAGGGCTAGTTTCTCTCGTCCAAGTGGACTTCATTGGGAGTTTTTGTTTTGTTTTTTAGCTGCACCACATGACGTGAAGAATCTTAGTTTCCCGACCAGGGATGGAACCCAGGTTCCCTGCAGTGGAAGGTCAGGCAGTCACTGGACCACCAAGGAGGTCCTGGACTCCATTGTTAACGAGAATTCACTCAATATGGCACTGGTTGTCTATGAGAGGGTCTTGTTTTGTGAGGCAGTCTGCCTTGATGTTTGTTCATTAGTGCATATCTGTCCAGGACACACAAGGACATCAAGGGCCTACTGATGCATGTCTGCATGCTCAGTCCCTTCAGTTGTGTCTGATTCTTTGCAACCCTATGAACTGTAGCCCTCCAGGCTCCTCTGTCCATAGGATTCTCCAGGCAAGAATACTGGAGTGGGTTGCCATGCCCTCCTCCAGGGAATCTTTCCACCCAAGGATCGAACCCTTGTGTCTTACATCACCTGTATTGCAGGTGGATTCATTACCACTGAGCCACCCTGGGTCTATTGGTAACATTTCCTTTTGTGGTGTCCTTTCCCTGGTGGCTCAGACGGTAAAGGGTCTGTCTACAATGCGGGAGACCCTGGTTCCATCCCTAGGTTGGGAAGATCCCCTGGAGAAGGAAATGACAACCCACTCCAGTACTAATGCCTGGAAAATCCCATGGACAGGGGAGCCTCGTAGGATACAGTCCATGGGGTCGCAAAGAGTCGGACACAACTGAGCGACTTCTCTTTCACTTTCAACTATTATCAGAACTTACCTGTTTGAACCAGGTGTTGATGTAATATTGAACTGCTTCTGAAAAGCTAAATTTAACATGGAAGCTGAGCAAGGAAAAAGAGGTTTCCCCATTATGACAAGTGTTCTTCATATATAGTAGTCCCCAGTTACCCACCGGCAGTATGTTCCAGGACCCTCAGAAAGATGGCTGAAACCATTGTATGGTACTAAGCCCTAAACATACTGTGTTTTTCCCTATAGATAATACCTATGATACAGTTTAATTTATAAATTGGGCAGAGAAATAGAATATCTGAATTGCCAGCATCACTACTTGTGCACTATGGGGCTAATATTAAGTAAAATAAAGTTTATAAGAACATAAGCACTGCCATGCTGTGTCAGTCGATTCTACCCAGTGGCTATGGGGCAGGATACACTGGACAAAGGGATGATTCATGTCCTGGGTGGGAATGAGTGAGATTTCATCACACTACTGAGAACAGTGCACAATTTAAAACTTACAAATTATTTATTTCTGGAATTTTCCATGCCATATTTTTAGGCCATGGAGGACCCAAAGTAACTGAAACTGAAAAAAACAAAACCATAAATAAGGGGGGACTCAGTTCAGTTCAGTCACTCAGTCATGTCCAAGTCTTTGCGACCCTATGGACTGCAGCACGCCAGGCTTCCCTGTCCTTCACCATCTCCTGGAGCTTGCTCAAACTCACGTCCATCAAGTCAGGGGTGCCATCCAACCATCTCATCTTTTTTTCTTTTTTTTTTCATTTATTTTTATTAGTTGGAGGCTAATTACTTTACAATATTGGAGTGGTTTTTGTCATACATTGACATGAATCAGCCATGGATTTACATGTATTCCCCATCCCGATCCCCCCTCCCACCTCCCTCTCCACCAGATCCCTCTGGGTCTTCCCGGTGCACCAGGCCCGAGCACTTGTCTCATGCATCCAACCTGGGCTGGTGGTCTGTTTCACCATAGATAATATACATGTTTCGATGCTGTTCTCTCGAAGCATCCCACCCTCGCCTTTTCCCACAGAGTCCAAAATTCTGTTCTGTACTTCTGTGTCTCTTTTTCTATTTTGCATATAGGGTTATCGTTACCATCTTTCTAAATTCCATATATATGCGTTAGTATGCTGTAATGTTCTTTATCTTTCTGGCTTACTTCACTCTGTATAACGGGCTCCAGTTTCATCCATCTCATTAGAACTGATTCAAATGAATTCTTTTTAACGGCTGAGTAATATTCGATGGTGTACATGTACCACAGCTTCCTTATCCATTCGTCTGCTGACAACCATCTCATCTTCTGTCATTCCCTTCCCCTCCTGCCTTCAATTTTTCCCAGCATTAGGGTCTTTTCCAATGAGTTAGTTCTTTGCATCTGGTGGCCAAAGTAATTGGAGTTTCAGCTTCAGCATCAGTCCTTCCAAAGAATATTCAGGACTGATTTCCTTCAGGATTGACTACTTTGATCTCCTTGCAGTCCAAGGGACTCTCAAGAGTCTTCTCCAACACCACGGTTCAAAAGCATCAATTCTTTGGCGCTCAGTTTTCTTTATAGTGCAACTCTCACATCCTTACAAGACTACTGGAAAAATCATAGCTTTGAGTCAATGGACCTTTGTCAGCAAAGTAATGTCTCTGATTTTAACACGCTGTCTAGGATGGTCATAGCTTCTCTTCCAAGGAGCAAGTGTCTTTTAATTTCATGGCTGCAGTCACCATCTGCAGTGATTTTGGAGTCCCCCCAAAATAAAGTCTCTTACTGTTTCCATTATTTCCCCATTTATTTGTCATGAAGTGATGGGACTGGATGCCATGATCTTCGTTTTTTGAATGTTGAGTTTTAAGCCAACTTTTTCACTCTCCTCTTTCACTTTCTTCAACAGGCTCTTTAGTTCTTCTTCACTTTCTGCCATAAGGGTGGTGTCATCGGCATATCTGAGGTTATTGATATTTCTCCCAGCAATCTTGATTCCAGCTTCATCCAGCCCAGTGTTTCTCATGATGTACTTTGCATATAAGTTAAATAAGCAGGGTGACAATATACAGCCTTGATGTACTTCTTTCTTGATTTGGAACCAGTCTGTTGTTCCATGTCCAATTCTAACAGTTGCTTCTTGACCTGCATACAGATTTCTCAAGAGGCAGGTCAGGTGGTCTGGTACTTCCATCTCTTTAAGAATTTTCCTCAGTTTGTTGTGATCCTCACAGTCGAAGGCTTTGGCATAGTCAATAAAGCATTTTTCTGACATTCTTGTGCTTTTTCGATGATCCTTAAGATGTTGGCAATTTGATCTCTGGCAAAGTTTAAAGTCAAATTAAGTTCACATCTAGCCAATTTCGAATATAAGGTAGGTATAAGAAAGTGGTTATAAACAAGATGAAGCACCCACTACAACATTTGAAATATAAACTTTAACTTCTTTTGGGAGAACAATTTTTAATCCCACTGCTTCCATAGGTGAATGGGGTGGACGGGGCGGGGGGGGGGGGGGTTGCACACAGAGTTTTTGCAGTTCTCTAAGGCTCATGGATTTTTTACTCCAGATCATAGTATTTTGAAGGTATCATTCTCTGAATACTTCAGAGGTACATTGTCTGGCTCAATCAGTTTCATATTCTAGCATGCACAGAATTGATGTCTTTAAACTGTGGTGCTGAAGAAGACTCTGAAGAGTCTTCTGAAGATAAGGGAGGACTACTGTAATTCTAAACATCCAGATCATTAGGAAGGACTCTTTCTATGGAGAACAGTATGAAGTTTCCTTAAGAAACTAAAAGTTTAGAACTACCATATGACCCAGCAATCCCAAGCCTGAGCTATACCTGCAGAAAACCATAGTTTGAAAGGATACAGACAAGTGTTCCCTGCAGCACTATTTACAATAGCCAGGACATGAAAACAATCTAAATGTCTGTTAACAGAGAAATGGCTAAAGAAGATGCAGTACATACACACAATGGAATATTACTCAGCCACGAAAAGGAATGAAATCATGTGATTTGCATTATTCCACATGGGTGGACCTAGAGACTTTTTACAGAGTCAAGTATGTCAGAAAGAGAAAAACACATATCATATAACAGGGTTTATATGTGGAATCTAGGAAAATGGTATAGATGCACTTATTTGCAGAGCAGAAATAGTCACAGGTATAAGCATCAACATTGTAAATCAACTATACTCCAATAAAATGGGAAGGAAATCTAAACAAGAGAGGATGGATGTATAACTAATTCACTATGCCGTACAGCAGAAACTAACTCAGCTTTGAAACGCAACCACACTCCAATAAAGATTAATAAAAAAGGCAAAAGTGATTCACATTCATTCTAATTATTTTCCAAAGGGAAACTCATTGCCTCAGCTGTGCCATCTTTAGACTTCATTACCTTCATATGCCCTCACTGGATGAACATGGATTCTCATCTGCTGACAACAGACTAACGCAAATAGAACCAGTTACTTTTGCCCCACTCCCATCCAACATGAGCCTCCTGCCTCCCCAGGCCCAGTATATATTTATTTATTTACCTCTGGCTGTACTGGGACTTTGTTGTTGAACATGGACTTTCTCTATTGCAGCGAGCAGGGGCTGCTCTCTAGTTGCAGGGCATGGGCATTGTGCTGGCTTCTCTTGTGGAACACTGGAGCACAGGCCTTCAGCAATTGCCGCAGGCTTGCTCAGTAGTTGTGGCAGGCACCTGGGTTTAGTTGCTCCTCAGCAGGGTGGATCTTCCCGAACCAGGGATGGAACCCGTGTCCCCTGCACTGGCAAGCAGGTTCTTATTTACTGCCCCACTGGGGAAGTCCCCAGGCCCAGTATTTAAATGAAATGTTGACATTACAGGATGGTCTGCATGGTTGCCAATGAACAGGCACTGGTTTTGATGCAGAAAGTCCACCTTTAGAATAACCCAAGATTAGGCTTCGCTCTTAAATTTTACTGATTTTAAGGGCAAATGGAGTTCTGCCTCAAATCCTCTTTCAAGAAGACATCAAGATGTGAAGGTGGAGAACTTGATATTTCTTCACCCATGTACCCTGATCAGGTTAAAGCAACACCAATATATACAAAAATACAGAGCTGCACATGAAAAATATTCCAGTTTTAAGGGCCAAGGCTCAATTTGAAAAACTTCAATGATCTTAAAGTTCTGGATATTTTGCTTGAATTTTAAAAATAAATCATTTAGAGTGTCTTATGTGTTCCAAGCCAAGAATGCAGTCACTCCTCAGAAATACAACTTCTACAAATGCCATTGAACAATAAGCTGTGGGCTGATTTTCTTTTTAAAAGTAACACCTATTCTTTAGTATTGATTTAGCTATCTTGAAAAGAACCAGAAGGTCTTTAAAAAAATGATTTGACTAGCTTTTTCTTTTTCATTTCTGGAACATATCTTACTTCAGTAAGCATCTCTGCTTGACTGCAACACTTCTAAAGCTAGAACAAAAGCCTAGAAATTATGTTCGTGTAGACAAAGTTAGTAGTTATCACCCATGTATTTCAAATTGAAAATTCAGAACCTTTTTTCTCCTTATTTAAAAGCTTACAGGAAATGTCTTGAGAACTAAGCAAAGATGGGTTTTTAGGGCTAATATTAGAAACCCAATGGTTACACCATCCCTCAGGGTATAATTGGAGATAGTGGACATGATTTTCCCGTGCATCACATTTAGTGATTCCTACCCAGTGGGAAGCACTCCAAGACAGACGAATGCATCCTGGGATTAATGATAGCCCAGGGGTTACCAAGGCACTGAGTAGATGACAAAATCCCATTAATTCCAACCAATCATTTTGCCTTAGGATGTGCTGCCCAGTTAAGTGGTTCCAATTATTGTAGCTCGTGCAAATAGCCTGAAATATACACACTGACTTACAAAATGCATTCTCTCCAACCGAAGTAGGTTATTTGTTTTTTTGTTTTTTGCTGCTGACTTAGACTTCACAGGGGTTTATTCCCTGTAAAACCGTAAAGGGAACTGTGATATGAATTTAGAAGTATCCCTTCAGAGTTGAAACTGCCTTACCAGGATTTGAGAATCCAGTGGAAAAATCTCACTTTCAAATCCCAACATGTTCGGAGCAATGGGACAAGACTGCCAAAGATTTCACTTAACAATAACAATGGGTGATTTCTTTTTAAACTAGCTCCCCAGGATTTGATAAATATATATCATTGTCGATCACAGTTAATAACCACTAGGCATGAAGATTTTATGTTCTTTTTTTTTAAACCTTCTGTTTTCAAAACCATAAAATTACGCTGGTAAAACATAAACATGTTATGCATTTCTATTGCTCCCAAAGCTATAGATGAGAATTCACGGTGTGTTTACAGAGGATTAGAAAGCAGTGTCCTGCAGACCAGAGCTAAGAACCACCTTCTTAGTTTTGGGCTGTGTGTTCAAATCCATAATTGTGTATTATGTCTACAATATTTGTCTAAGTTCTTTAGGAAAAATATTATTTCTAAACCTCCATCTTATAATCTTGCTTTGAGGGGTGATAAAATCAGTGTGGCTTCCACATCTTCATCCCCACAAATAAGCCTCTCTTCTCTATTTAACTACATTAATGTTAGCATGCTTGTGGTCCACCTCCCAAGGCAGCATCTCTGTCTTTGTGGAGAAGCTACCAAGTCTGCTAAACCTCTCCCTCCAAACAGACCAGAGGGTGGAGGGCCCAAGTAGATATGTTTAGAGAGCAGATGATGGCTTCCAGAGCATGTTTTTGGCCAGCAAGACAAAAGGTCTTTGGGAGGACCTCCTGAGCTACTCTTGAGGATTCCAGAAGCTCAGTCATATTCCCTTAACACACAGTTTTTGTCATGTGACAATGAGATCTTAATGGGTTTAAAGAGAAGGGAGCCTGTGTTAACATTTAAACTATTGCCCTGTGAGACAAGCCAGTATACCCTCCAATTAGGGGTGCTCTCCATTGAAAAAAAGAAGGTATTAGTTGCTCAGTCATGTCCAACTGTTTGCCATCCCATGGACCATAGCCCACCAAGCTCCTCTGTCCATGGAATTCTCCAAGCAAGAATAATGGAGTAGGTTGCCATCCTCTTCTCCAGGGGATCTTCTTGACCCAGAAGTTGAAGCCAGATCTCCTACATTGTGGGCAGATTCTTTACTTTCTGAACCACCAGGGAAGCTCCCCATTAGCAGGACTAAATTCAAGATGATGGTAAAGGCATGTCAAGTCCCAGGGAAGGCCTACAGAGGAAAAGATAAAGGCCAAGAGGACGCTTTTTATGTCCCCCAAATCCTCCAGTGTTGGAGGACTGACTCACAAATGAGGACTGAGAATCCACTGCCCAGTTTCCATGTCTACACACCTGCGGAAGGACCCAAGTGGAGTGAACAAGGGACAGAGGGACTCAGGAGCAGGAGGGAGCTATTGACCACCAGATCAGACGAAACGGTACCCACGTTTGTCTCCCCAATGACACGGCCATGGAAGCCATGGAAGTTCCTTCCCCAGGTCAGCCTCACTCTCCTTTGATAAAGTCATAACTGTCACTCTAAAGGCGTGCACAATTTTAAAAATTTGGAGGACACCAGAGCTCTCTCAAGGTCAAATTCCTCCTCTCTTAGCAGTGACTCAGAGTATGTGAGTATGTGAGTAGGAAGGCACTCAGAAACATATCTATACACTTACACTTTCCATTTCAGGGCTGTGTGTTCAATATCCTTGACATGAAGGGGGAGAAAGACGGTGTTTTAATACCTCTTCTGGCTAGTAGGATCCTGTTTGTAGGTAAACGAAAAGTCAAATGATTTTTCTTCATAATTAAAAAAAAAAGACCTTGGCTAAACTTTACCTTTGATCATTGGAAACAAGCTAGATCATGAGGCTGGCCCCTTAAAATGAGTTTTAATTCATAGGCTGTCAATTTCAGGTACACAGTGTGACTCTGGTACAATTATTCACCTCTTCCGCTGTTTTTAATGTCTGTTCTCACTGATTTGTGTGCCACATAGCCTTGCCAAGGCAAAAATTTTGATGCTACTATTTTTATACAATCAATTTAAAGTGACTGATAGGATATTTAATGCAGTCTAAAAACAAGCCACTCAAGATTATTTTTAAACTATGTCCTTTGAATACCTGACCTCCTGTACCCAACTCTTATCCAGTTTCTCCATCTCAGCTTCAACCACAAAACTTGGACCGCAAAGGAGGTAAAGAATAGGGTCATCTGTGATGCATATATCTTAGGGGAAAAAGCTTGTAATATTTGCTTAATGTCACACAGTAGGAAACATGATCCAAACATGTCCAGTGTGTAAATGGCTCTGTGAGCTCAGAAACTCAATTTTACAGCATGCATGCATATGTGCTCTGTCACTTCAGTCGTGTCTAACTCTTTGCAACCCCATGGCCTATAGCCTGCCAGGCTACTCTGTTCATGGGATTCTCCAGGCAAGAATACTGGAGTGGGTTGCCATGCCCTCCTCTAGGGGCTCTTCCCGACTCTGGGATCAAACACACATCTCCTGCATCTCCTGCACTGCAGGTGGATTCTTTACTGCTGAGCCACCAGGGAAGACCCATCGATTCTACAGCATTCACAAGTAAAAGGATTCCAAGACTGACCCATCATAAACATGCTTGTCAGGCTGCTACAATAACCAGTGCATGCAGAAAGCCAGTCACCTAATTCACAGTGGGAAATAGAGCCAACAAGTGGGCCAGAATCCTCACGAACTCTGGCTAGTGAATTCCTTCCACATAGTAATAACTGCATGAGAGGTCAGATTATAACCAGAAAGTTACCCAAGGAATAGGAAATTGGGGTGCAAAGAGCTGGATAGATATATTGGTTTTCCGACTCTGCTAAATCCAGTGCCACAGACTAACTGGCTTCAATAACAGGAATTTATTTTCTCACAGTTCTGGAGGCTAGAAGTCCAAGATCAAGGTGTCAGCTGAGTGTTTTCTTCTGAGATATCTCACCTTAGCTTGTAGACAGTCATCTTCTCCCTGTGTCCCCACACGCTCTTCCCTCTGTATGTCTGTGTCCAAACCCCCTCTTCTTACAAGGACACCAGTTAGACTGGAGTAGGGTCCACCCCTATGACCTCATTGTACCTTAACTGCTCTAGGAAGACCCTGTCTCCAAACCCAGTTCAATTCTGAGGTCCTGAGAGTGAGGGCTTCACCATGTGAATTCTGGAGAGACACAATTCAGCCCCCAACACTGATGAACTTTAAGGCTAGTTCACCAACATTTTCATAACTTGGTGAACCAACCGCATTGCAAGGTGAGCCCACCAAGCTGATGTGCAGTTGTGTGGTCTCTTCAGGGCCATCTGCCCCCACAGTGCTAGAAACACCAGTTCTTAGTCCATGGAATCCCCACTCGAGTTCAGTAATGACAGTCCCACCAGTGTTGCAACTTTCCTTCAGTGTATCCTTCAAGAGATTAGATCTAAGCCTAGATCTAATTAGATCCTGGGTTGTACTTTTATTTCAACCTTGCCTCTCTCAGCTGGCATCTTCCTTGGAATTGGGGTGTCACCTGACTCCTGAGTCCCGCATTTCCTCCCTCCCTTATTCTCTTCCACAAATGGCCAAGTCCATCCACACAGTGGGTTTCAATGTTTACAGAAGGCAACCACATCTCAAAATTCTTATTATGTGTTTTGGTTGCCACTAAACCATTGATTAAAGAAACAGGAAATAGAATATAGCCATAAAGGCTTCTCATAAAGATGTTGCTGAGTTAACACTGTAAGCTTCCTCCTGTTTTAAAAACATCAGTGATCTCACACACATACATACACACACACACACACACACACACACACACACACACCTAATTTGAATAACTTGAGTGCCGTCAAAAACAAAAGGAACAATACATAGACCAGAAATGGGCACAGCTATAAATGAGACTAAAATCACACACTCTGGGTCAAAGTACCCTGAAGATTCCCTTGTCCTTCACTATCTCTCAGAGTTTCCTCAGATTCATTGAGTCTCTGACATCATCCAACCATCTCATCCTCTGTAGCCCCCTTCTCCTCCTGTGTCTTTCCCAGCATCAGGGTCTTTTCCAATGAATCAGCTTTTCACATAGGTGGACAAAGTGTTGGAGCTTCAGTTTCAGGATCAGTCCTTCCAATGAATATTCAGGTTTGATTTCCTTTAGGATTGACTGGTTTGATCTCCTTGCAGTTCAAGGGACTCTGAAGAGTCTTCTCCAGCACCCCAATAAAGATAAAAACTTCCAAAGTTATGAGAGAAAAAAAAGAGTGCCACAAAGAGACCATCAACAATGGTGGACATCTCCTTGGGGCCAGGTGTGCAGGGAGGGTAGGGTGAGACATTTAAATAGGGTCATTTACCACCCACAAACTGCTCTGAAAAATCTGCAGAGGCTTTGGAATCGCCTGAGAGTTTGAGGTAACCTAATCATGGAAGTGATAGCCCATTCATTACCTTAGTCACAGAAGCAAGTTATAGGTCACCCCATACACACACATTCCAAAGAAGAAGGTTATTCAAGGTCATGAGTCCTTATCAAGGGTCCTCTTGGAATTCCTTCCACCACCCTGGCCTTCAAATCATCTATCCAGTTGTCTGCTAGATATCTGTATCTGAAACATCATAAATTATGTCCAAAAGGAAATCAATCATTTCTTCCTCAACTCCTGCCCTTCCTCCTCTTTGACAAAGTTCACTTAACATTAACCCAGTCTTTCAAGTCCAAAAGCATTGCAGTAATCTTTTGCTCATTCTTTCTCACCACTCCCACCCAGACAACAGAAATTGAATTAATCCCCTTCTTCCATCTCCACTGCCCCTGCCTTAGGCAGTTGTCCTGTTGCACTTGAAGCCAGTCTTTAAACCTTTAAGCAGGTCCTCATACTTATGGTCTTACCCACTCAAAGTCACACAACGTTCCATCATAGTTGAATCTCTCTTGCAGCTTTTTTGAAGACCTATAGAAACGTGATAGTAAGCATTTTCTATGAGGATGGGGTAAAACTTCCTAAACTTGACGCAGTTAGGCTAGGCAGTCAAGAGAGAAACCTCCACACCCTGAGAACAAGCTGAACTTGACGGCTGGATGCTGGGTTCACAGGTCAGCCCTTGATAAGGACTGGCCCTTCCAGGTTGATCTACACACCTGTCGTTCATTCTATTCATTGTGTACCTCCCTTAAAGTCACTAGGTTGAAAATATGTCAGTGTCTGGTAGAAATGGATGCTGTTATTTTAGCAGTGGAGTTTATTAAACTAACCTCCACCTTTACGAGAATTAACCTAAGTTCTTGCACAGCCATACCAGCTGGGTAATCTTACAAGAATCACTCGGCCTTGTCCACCCTGTTTTCAATGGGAGTGACCATACACCCGCCCTTAGTTGTCTCTTAAAAATGGAAGAGGATTTGTGAGAAAATTTCTCCAATCCTTTTAGAAAAAGAGTGTGCAGTCAGTTCACTAAATCAGCTTTCATATCTGGTAGATATGTTGTGATGACTTTTACATTTTGTTGATTTTCTTGTTTAAGAACTACTAAAATACCTCAGTCATTGAAGTGCAAAATTCACCCCAGCTTTGCAATTTCCACGGGTTAATTTCTGAAACTACTGCAGCTCTAGCCAAGAAAGAGTAAGAATGTAATATTGTTCTGATTTATCTCACATTTTGTCAGAACCCTTTCTTCAGAATTAATGATCTGGATACCTTGCTCCAAAGTATATGAAAGATAGGCTCTTTACAGAATTCTGCCATACAGTTGAAATGAAATCAGCATGTGTGTCTGGGAAAAAAATCCATCATTTTACAAAGCTAGTAAATATCCTTTCTTACCAAATGTCCTGGTGATGGATCACAGAGAGAAGTCACTTGATCTATCTACATGCAATAAAAAAAAAAAGTCTGACTCTTTGCAATCCCATCAACTGTAGCCCACCCGGCTCCTCGGTCCATGGGATTCTCCAGGCAAGAATACTGAAGTGGATTGCCATTTCCTTCTCTAAGGCATCTTCCTGACCCAGGAGACCCTGCACTGCAAGCAGATCCTTTACCGTTTGAGCCAGCAGGGAAGCCGAAAATATTTGAAGGCATTGCTAACTTCTGGTTTCTCATTTTTAGGTTTGTTGAAGGATCAAGAACCCAGGTGAGTGGTTACAGGGATGGAGTTGAGTTTCTTGAAGACCTGAGCCCACTGCTCTCCTCTGGCTTCCTTCTACCTTCAGTAACCAGGGGGCATCTGCCTCCAGCCTACCTATACTCCCCTAGTGCCCTGAGCAATCTATCAGCCAGCATCTTTCCGAGGACCCCCAGGGGCAGAAAGCTGGAACTTCAAGACCAGGGTGACAGGCTGCCTGGAAAGCCACGGGGCTGAATGATTCTCAGTCTAGGACACTACCTGCCTTCTCAGTGAACACACTGAGTTAGAGCTGAGAAACATAAGCCACCTTTTCTGTCACACATTCTACCTGAATAAGAATGGTGTCAAACTATGAGCCAAATACTCATCCTCCTCACCAAAACCCAATCTACAGATGGGAAGCGGAGGCTGAGAGCCAGCAGGTGAATCACCAGAAGTCACACATCTGGCCAGTGACAGAGCCCGGCTGTGACTCAGGTCTCTCTGTCCTTGTCAGTAGCTTTCCAAGCTGAGTGCACGTGAGAATCCCTGAGGGACTTTTGGAGCCTGGTCCCAGAGCCCTGGAAGCCCCACGATATGTGTTAATGCTCTCTCCTAGCAATTGTGATGTGCACACAGCTTGAGGAGGCCAGCTCTGCATCACACCACCTCCTGCATTATTCAGGAGAGCAGAGCTGGACTCCTCCACCTGAGCTCTCAGCGGATCTTGGGGTCGAGCCTGAGACAGCATGGGTCTCACAACTCCTAGAAGTTGCTCAACAAATAATATATGATTTATATAATTTACTATTTATTAAATAATAAAGTCACTTTGCTGTATACCTGAAACTAAGACAACATTGTAAGTCAACTATACGTCAATTTAAAAACTGAGAGGTACTTAGAATAACCAAATTCATAGAGACAGAAAGTCGAATAAAGGTTATGATTATGTACAATGGAATATTACTCAGCCATGAAAAGGAATGAAATCATGTCATTTGCAGCAACGTAGATGGACCTAAAGATTGTCACACTGAGTGAAGTCAGTCAGACAGAAAAACTATCATATGATATCTTATATGTGAAATCTAAAAAAAGGTACAAATAGACCTATTTACAGAACAGAGGGGGCTTCCCTTGTGGCTCAACTGGTAAAGAATCTGCCCGCGATGTGGAAGACCTGGGTTCAATCCCTGGGTTGAGAAGATACCCTGGAGAAGGGAAAGGCTACCCACTCCAGTATTCTGGCCTAGAGCATTCCATGGACTGTATAGTCCATGAGGTTTCGAAGAGATGGAAATGACTGAGCGACTCACTTTCACTTCCCCCCCCCCCCCCCCCCACAAAACAGAAGAGTCACAGTTGTAGGAAACAAATAGTTAGCAAGGGGGAAAAGGGAGGAAGGATTAATTGGGAACTCTACTCATTACTCTGTGATGACCTATATGGGAATAGAATCTTAGGAAGAGTGGATACACGTGTTTGTGTGACTGATTCACTTTGCAGTACAGCAGAAGCTAGCATAGAATTGTGAACAAACTCTACTCCAATAAAAATTATTTTAAAAAATTAATGTTTTGATAACCAGGGGCTGGGAGAGAGGAGAATGCAGAATTATGACTTAATGAGTAGAGAGGTTCAGTTGGGAATGATGAAAAAGTTCTGAATTTGGATAGTGATGACAGTTGCACAATAATGTGTATGTACTTAATGCCACAGAACTGAACGCTTAAAAATAGCTTAAAATGGCAAATTTTATGTTATGTATATTTAATCACAGTTTCCAAATGTTGAATATTTTTTTAAAGCACAATCCTCTAGCTTGTAGGAATTTACTTTATGAGGCAGGGAACCCAAAGCTGGTGCTCTTTGCTGACCTACAGGTGTGGGATGGGAGGGAAGTTTAGGAGAGGGGAGGATGTACATATACCTATGGTTGATTCATGATGATAAATGGTAGAAACCATAACAATATTGTAATTATCCTCTGATCAAAATAAAATTTAAAAAAACATAAAAAGCACTATCCTCATTGGTGGTTTAGTCGCTAAGTCATGTCCAACTCTTTGGCAACCCTAGTATCCTCATTAAGCTTAAGCAGTTTCCTTGTGATGTATGAACTGATGAAACTTGCAGATTTTCTGGGGTTTTTTCAGTCAAATAATTCTACCCATCTCCAAAATTTCTTTCCTAAGTAGTTATTCTTTATGGATTTCCTCTGGCTTGGCAGATTCTGAAAGAGATACATCCTTAAATTTCAGCTTACAAACTTGACATCCGTAAGCTACTCCCTTTTTACTTTTGTTTGGTTTGATTTTGGGTGTTTTAGTGGTGAAGAACTCAGAAAAAATAGAGTAAGTCCTGTAGGTCATCTAATCATGAAATAACTTAGCCTCAAGGAAGTTTAATGAAGCTGGAGTCCCGTGTACAGTGGAAATTGCTTTAACAGACAAGTAGCGAAACAAAGTGACATTCGGGACTTCCCATTTGTTTTGTAATAGAAAATTATTTCTTTTCTTTTTTTTTTAATTTAATTTTATTTTATTTTATTAGTTGGAGGCCAATTACTTCACAACATTTCAGTGGGTTTTGTCATACATTAACATGAATCAGCCATAGAGTTACACGTATTCCCCATCCCGATCACCCCTCCCACCCCCCCCCACCCCCCCACCCGACTCCTCTGGGTCCTCCCAGTGCACCAGGCCCGAGCACTCGTCTCATGCATCTCACCCGGGCTACTGACGTGTTTCACCATAGATAATATACATGCTGTTCTTTTGAAACATCCCACCCTCACCTTCTCCCACAGAGTTCAAAAGTCTGTTCTATACTTCTGTGTCTCTTTTTCTGTTTTGCATATTGGGTTATCATTACCATCTTTCTGAATCCCATATATATGTGTTAGTATGCTGTAATGTTCTTTATCTTTCTGGCTTACTTCACTCTGTATAATGGGCTCCACTTTCATCCATCTCATTAGAACTGATTCAAATGAATTCTTTTTAACGGCTGAGTAATATTCCATGGTGTATACGTACCACAGCTTCCTTATCCATTCATCTGCTGATGGACATCTAGGTTGCTTCCATGTCCTGGCTATTATAAACAGTGCTGTGATGAACATTGGGGTACACGTGTCTCTTTCAGATCTGGTTTCTTCGGTGTGTATGCCCATAAGTGGTATTGCTGGGTCATATGGCAGTTCTATTTCCAGTTTTTTAAGAAATCTCCACACTGTTTTCCATAGTGGCTGTACTAGTTTGCATTCCCACCAACAGTGTAAGAGGGTTCCCTTTTCTCCACACCCTCTCCAGCATTTATTGCTTGTAGACTTTTGGATAGCAGCCATCCTGACTGGCATGAAATGGTACCTCATTGTGGTTTTGGTTTGCATTTCTCTAATAATGAGTGATGCTGAGCATCTTTTCATGTGTTTGTTAGCCATCTGTATGTCTTCTTTGGAGAAATGTCTGTTCAGTTCTTTGGCCCATTTTCTGATTGGGTCATTTATTTTTCTGGAATTGAGCTTCAGGAGTTGCTTGTATATTTTTGAGATTAATCCTTTGTCTGTTTCCTCATTTGCTATTATTTTCTCCCAATGGGAGGGCTGTCTTTTCACCTTACTTATAGTTTCCTTTGTAGTGCAGAAGCTTTTAAGTTTCATTAGGTCCCATTTGTTTATTTTTGCTTTTATTTCCAATATTCTGGGAGGTGGGTCATAGAAGACCCCACTGAGATTTATGTCGGAGAGTGTTTTGCCTATGTTCTCCTCTAGGAGTTTTATAGTTTCTGGTCTTACATTTAGATCTTTAATCCACTTTGAGTTTATTTTTGTGTATGGTGTTAGAAAGTGTTCTAGTTTCATTCTTTTACAAGTGGTTGACCAGTTTTCCCAGCACCACTTGTTAAAGAGGTTGTCTTTTTTCCATTGTATATCCTTGCCTCCTTTGTCAAAGATAAGGTGTCCATAGGTTCGTGGATTTATCTCTGGGCTTTCTATTCTGTTCCATTGATCTATATTTCTGTCTTTGTGCCAGTACCATACTGTCTTGATGACTGTGGCTTTGTAGTAGAGTTTGAAGTCAGGCAGGTTGATTCTTCCAGTTCCATTCTTCTTTCTCAAGATTACTTTGGCTATTCGTGGTTTTCTGTATTTCCATACAAATTGTGAAATTATTTGTTCTAGTTCTGTGAAAAATACCGTTGGTAGCTTGATAGGGATTGCATTGAATCTATAGATTGCTTTGGGTAGAATAGACATTTTGACAATATTGATTCTTCCAATCCATGAACACGGTATGTTTCTCCATCTGTTTGTGTCCTCTTTGATTTCTTTCATCAGTGTTTTATAGTTTTCTATGTACAGGTCTTTTGTTTCTTTAGGTAGGTATACTCCTAAGTATTTTATTCTTTTTGTTGCAATGGTGAATGATATTGTTTCCTTAATTTCTCTTTCTGTTTTTTCATTGTTAGTATATAGGAATGCAAGGGATTTCTGTGTGTTAATTTTATATCCTGCAACTTTACTATATTCATTGATTAGCTCTAGTAATTTTCTGGAAGAGTCTTTAGGGTTTTCTATGTAGAGGATCATGTCATCTGCAAACAGTGAGAGTTTCACTTCTTCTTTTCCTATCTGGATTCCTTTTACTTCTTTTTCTGCTCTGATTGCTGTGGCCAAAACTTCCAAGACTATGTTGAATAGTATTGGTGAGAGTGGGCACCCTTGTCTTGTTCCTGATTTCAGGGGAAATGCTTTCAATTTTTCACCATTGAGGGTGATGTTTACTGTGGGTTTGTCATATATAGCTTTTATTATGTTGAGGTATGTTCCCTCTATTCCTGCTTTCTGGAGAGTTTTAATCATAAATGAGTGTTGAATTTTGTCAAAGGCTTTCTCTGCATCTATTGAGATAATCATATGGTTTTTATCTTTCAATTTGTTAATGTGGTGTATTACATTGATTGACTTGCGGATATTAAAGAATCTTTGCATTCCTGGGATAAAGCCCACTTGGTCATGGTGTATGATTTTTTTAATATGTTGTTGGATTCTGTTTGCTAGAATTTTGTTAAGGATTTTTGCATCTATGTTCATCAGTGATATTGGCCTGTAGTTTTCTTTTTTTGTGGCATCTTTGTCTGGTTTTGGAATTAGGGTGGTGGTGGCCTCATAGAATGAGTTTGGAAGTTTACCTTCTTCTGCAATTTTCTGGAAGAGTTTGAGTAAGATAGGTGTTAGCTCTTCTCTAAATTTTTGGTAGAATTCAGCTGTGAAGCCATCTGGTCCTGGGCTTTTGTTTCCTGGAAGATTTTTGATTACAGTTTCGATTTCCTTGCTTGTGATGGTTCTGTTAAGATCTTCTATTTCTTCTTGGTTCAGTTTTGGAAAGTTATACTTTTCTAAGAATTTGTCCATTTCATCCAAGTTGTCCATTTTATTGGCATAGAGCTGTTGGTAGTAGTCTCTTATGATCCTTTGTATTTCAGTGTTGTCTGTTGTGATCTCTCCATTTTCATTTCTTATTTTGTTAATTTGCTTCTTCTCTCTTTGTTTCTTAATGAGTCTTGCTACTGGTTTGTCAATTTTGTTTATTTTTTCAAAAAACCAGCTTTTAGCTTTGTTGATTTTTGCTATGGTCTCTTTAGTTTCTTTTGCATTTATTTCTGCCCTAATTTTTAAGATTTCTTTTCTCCTGCTGACCCTGGGATTCTTCATTTCTTCCTTCTCTAATTGCTTTAGGTGTAAAGTTAGGTTATTTATTTGGCTTTGTTCTTGTTTCTTGATGTAAGCCTGTAATGCTATGAATCTTCCCCTTAGCACTGCTTTTACAGTGTCCCATAAGTTTTGGGTTGTTGTGTTTTCGTTTTCATTCATTTCTATACATATTTTGATTTCTTTTTTGATTTCTTCTATGATTTGTTGGTTATTCAGAAGCGTGTTATTTAGCCTCCATATGTTTGAATTTTTAACAATTTTTTTCCTGTAATTGAGATCTAATTTTACTGCACTGTGGTCAGAAAAGATGACTGGAATGATTTCAACTTTTCTGAATTTTCCAAGACCAGATTTATGGCCCAGGATGTGATCTATTCTGGAGAAGGTTCCGTGTGGACTTGAGAAAAAGGTGAAATTGATCGTTTTGGGGTGAAATGTCCTATAGATATCAATTAGGTCTAGCTGGTCCATTGTATCATTTAAGGTTTGTGTTTCCTTGTTGATTTTCTGTTTAGTTGATCTATCCATAGTAGTGAGTGGGGTATTAAAGTCTCCCACTATTATTGTGTTACTATTAATTTCCTCTTTCATACTCATTAGCGTTTGCCGTACATATTGCGGTGCTCCTATGTTGGGTGCATATATATTTATAATTGTTATATCTTCTTCTTGGATTGATCCTTTGATCATTATGTAGTGTCCTTCTTTGTCTCTTTTCACATCCTTTATTTGAAAGTCTATTTTATCTGATATGAGTATTGCGACTCCTGCTTTCTTTTGGTCTCCATTTGCGTGAAATATTTTTTTCCAGCCCTTCACTTTTAGTCTGTATGTGTCTCTGGTTTTGAGGTGGGTCTCTTGTAGACAGCATATATAGGGGTCTTGTTTTTGTATCCATTCAGCCAATCTTTGTCTTTTGGTTGGGGCATTCAACCCATTTACATTTAAGGTAATTATTGATAGGTGTGGTCCCGTTGCCATTTACTTTATTGTTTTGGGTCCACGTTTATACAACCTTTCTGCATTTCCTGTCTAGAGAAGATCCTTTAGCATTTGTTGAAGAGCTGGTTTGGTGGTGCTGAATTCTCTCAGCTTTTGCTTGTCTGTAAAGCTTTTGAATTCTCCTTCATATCTGAATGAGATCCTTGCTGGGTACAGTAATCTAGGTTGTAGATTATTCTCTTTCATTACTTTCATTATGTCCTGCCATTCCCTTCTGGCCTGGAGGGTTTCTATTGATAGATCAGCTGTTATCCTTATGGGAATCCCTTTGTGTGTTATTTGCTGTTTCTCCCTTGCTGCTTTTAGTATTTGTTCTTTGTGTTTGATCTTTGTTAATTTGATTAATATGTGTCTTGGAGTGTTTCGCCTTGGGTTTATCCTGTTTGGGACTCTCCGGGTTTCTTGGACTTGGGTGGCTATTTCCTTCCCCATTTTAGGGAAGTTTTCAGCTATTATCTCCTCGAGTATTTTCTCATGGCCTTTCTTTTTGTCTTCTTCTTCTGGGACTCCTATGATTTGAATGTTGGGGCGTTTCACATTGTCCCAGAGGTCCCTGAGGTTGTCCTCATTTCTTTTGATCCTTTTTTCTTTTTTCCTCTCTGCTTCATTTATTTCCACCATTCTATCTTCTACCTCACTTATCCTATCTTCTGTCTCAGTTATTCTACTCTTGGTTCCCTCCAGAGTGTTTTTGATCTCATTCATTGCATTATTCACTTTTAATTGACTCTCTTTTATTTCTTCTAGGTCTTTATTAAACATTTCTTGCATCTTTTCAATCTTTGTCTCCAGGCTATTTATCTGTAACTCCATTTTGTTTTCAAGATTTTGGATCATTTTTATTATCATTATTCTAAATTCTTTTTCAGAGAGATTCCCTATCTCCTCCTCTTTTGTTTGACTTGGTGGGCACTTGTCATGTTCCTTTACCTGTTGGGTATTTCTCTGCCTTTTCATCTTGTTTAGATTGCTGTGTCTGGAATGGGCTTTCTGTATTTTGGAGGTCTGTGGTTCCTTTTTATTGTGGAGTTTTTACCCGGTGGGTGGGGTTGGACGGTTGGCTTGTCAAGGTTTCCTGGTTAGGGAAGTTTGTGTCAGTGTTCTGGAGCATGGAACTTGATTTCTTCTCTTTGAAGAGCAATGGAGTGCCCGGTAATGAGTTTTGAGATGGGTCTATGTGTTGGGTGTGACTTTGGGCAGTCTGTATGTTGACTTTCAGGGCTATGTTCCTGCGTTGCTGGGGAGTTTGCATGGTATGTCTTGCTCTATAACTTGTTGGCTCTTGGGTGGTGGTTGGTTTCAGTGTAGGTATGGAGGCTTTTGGACAGTCTCTTATTACTTAAAGTTCCATGTAGTCAGGAGTTTTCTGGTGTTTTCAGGTTTTGGGCTTAAATCTCCTGCCTCTGGATTTCAGTTTTATTCTTCCTGTAGTCTCAGGACTTCTCCAACTATACAGCACTGATAATAAAACTTCTAGGTTAATGGCGAAAAGGTTCTCCCCTGTTAGGGACTCCCAGAGAGGTTCACAGAGTTACATGAAGAAGAGGACAGGGAGGAGGAAAATAGAGATGAGCAGGAGGAGAAAAAGGGGGACTCAAGAGGAGAGAGACAGATCTACGCAGTCATCTGTTCCTAGAGTGTTCTCCGTAGCCCAGACACCCATAATGATTCACAGAATTGGATTGGGAAGAGAAGGGGAAAGGAGGAAATAGAGGTGTTCTGAGGTAGAAAACAGAGAGTCAAGATTGGGAGAGAATAGTCAACACACTCCTGATTAAAAATGGAAACTGAATATTGGATTCTTAAATGTTCACAGTTTATATCATATACTGAAGAACAAAAATTAAAAATCTAAAGTAGAGGTTAGACTCTTAAAAATATTATATTAAAAACAAAAACAAAAACACCCCCCAAAAAATTTTAGAAATATATATGAGGTTCAGTTTAAAAATAGGGCTTCTCTTCTTTTTTTCCCTTTCCTCTTTGTAAGGTTATAGTGTATTGAAAATGAATAATTAAGGAGCAGTAGAGGAGTACTATAGGACTTTAAAAGAAATAAGAGAAAAAGAAAAATAGAAAATAGAAGAGAAGAAGGAAAAAAAAAAGAAGAAGAGAAAAAAAAAAAGAGGGAAAAAAAAATTTTCCCTAACTAAAAAAATCATAAGAATTTATAAAAATGAAAGTTAAGGAGTAATGGGGGAGTAATAGGGAATTTTAAAGGAAAATAAAAGAGAAAAAATAAAAAATAAAAAATAAAATAAAATCTTTTTTTTTTTTTCTTCGTTACTTAAAAAAAAAAAAAAAGTAAAAAATATATCTAGGAATTTCTCTGGAGCTGTTGCGGTCAGTGTGGGTTCGGCTCGGTTTCAGATAGCTCCTCGTTCCAGCTTACACTTTTAGATATCTACAGGCCCCTTGCGGTGTGGTCAGTGTTTCCTACAGGGATTTTAATCTGTTGCACCGGTCCCTTCTGAAGCGGTTCCCTTTGTTTATTTGGCTTCTGTTTGCCGGTCTCTTCAGGGCCTCGTTTCCGCCCTGACTTAGGCGGGCGGAGGTGGACTCTTATTCAGGTAGGTAGTTCCGTCGAGCTGTAGGGTGGGGCTGGCGTTGAGGGGCGGGGCCGGCGCTGCTCAGGCTCCGGCTGCTCTATATGGAGCACGCACTGCGCGCGATTCCAGCCCTCGGGTGTTCCGCCAAAGGTCGGAACGGAAAGCTGCGCCTGCTCCCTGTGCCCTCCCCGTGAGAGCGGCCCAGGCAGCCAGGGGCTTGCCGCTTGATGGGCGCACTCTCCCCGGGTGTGAGCGCCCACTCCCTTCCGCGGTCCCAGTCTCAGATTCCGCCGGCGCCAGTCCGGTGCGTGCACCTTCTGCCCTCCGAGTCCCCAGCCCCAGTCCCCGCCTGCGCCGGTCGGGTGCCTGCGCCCTGTGTCTCGCTGCGACCCTCCCGGCGGATGTCGACCATCCAGAATCTCGGTCCCTTTGTTCTGCGAACAGCCGGCAGTGTGTTCAGGCCGGTTAATTTTCTCTCTCTTTTGCTGTCCCACAGTTCAAGCTGGAACTCACAGAAGCTCCCTCCGATTGTCCTCAGGGCACTCAGGCCCAGCCCCTGCCCTGAGCAATGCCGCCCACTCCTCTCCGTTCCGCCCCCACTTGCTGGTGGCGGATGCGGGCGTCTGGGGTACTTTTCTGCTGGGAGTTGCTTTTAGGCTCGTAATCTGTGGGTTTTATTTATTGTTTCTCTCCCAGTCAGGTTGCCCTCCGAGATTCAAACACTTCCCCCAGGCCCGCCAGTGCGAGGGTTTCCCGGTGTCTGGGAACGTCCTCTATTAAGACCCTTCCCGGGACGGATCTCCGTCCTTAGCTCTTTTGTCTCACTATTTATCTTTTATATTTTGTCCTACCTCCTTTCGAAGACAATGGGCTGCTTTTCTGGGCGCCTGGTGACCTCAGCTAGCGATCAGAAGTTGTTTTGTGAAGTTTGCTCTGTGTTCAGTTATTCTTTTGATGCATTTCTAGGAGAGAAAGTGGTCTCCCCATCCTACTCCTCCGCCATCTTGGCTCCTCCCCTTCTTTTCTTTTTTAATGAAGCAATAATGCACCTAATGTCATCCACAGAATATTTAGGGAGCCTCATTATATTCTTCCCACATTTAACATTTTCCTGTAGAAATGATCCACTTCTGTAGACAGGCTAAAAAGTCCTTGGTGTATTAAGAACTATATTTTTTAATAAATATTTTTGTGCTGATAGCCCCTGAAAATTCCACTTGGATGTTTTGCCAGCAAAAGATAATCAAAAGTCCATTAGTTTTCTTCCTGAAAGCCCATAAATTTTGGCTTCAGTAGAAAGGCAACATCTCTATACTTTTATAGTTTGCTTTTTAAAATCAGTCCTTGCCCAAGAACATAGGCACCATGGGTTTTGGTTAGCAAGACCTGTCAAAATAATGATGCCTTTCTTTTCTCAGGGTCCCTCAATAAGTTTGTCAGCAATGATAGTTCTCTGTGAAAAGCTCTTCCACCCACAGCCAGGTTGTGTTGATCAAACCTGGAAAGAGTGTGACAGCGTGTAAAAAGCATGAGCTTTGAAGCTGGGAAACAGGAATTCAAATACAAACCCAACTCGCAGAGGAAGCTTGAGAAATTATTTAACTCTTCTTGGTTTCAGTTTTTGTCTCAAAAAAAAAAAAGAAAAAGGAAAAGGAAAGAAAGAAATAGACCTCTATCTCCTACCCGGCAAGATGATTTTAAGAACTAAATAAGAGAGCTTATGTAGAAACACCTAGATAGTAGCAGTTGCTTAATAAATATTAGCTGAATGCTTCTGTAAAGCTGTCTTAAGGCATCCTTGTTGTTTAGCTGCTAAGCCCTGTCTGACTCTTTTGTGACCCCATGGTCTGTAGCCTGCCAGGCTCCTCTCTTCATAGAATTTCAGAGACAAGAATACTGAAATGAGTTACCATTTCCTTCTTCAAGGAATCTTCCTGACCCAGGGATTGAACCCACAACTCCTGCATTGCAGGCAGACTGTTTATCATTGAGCTACCCGGGAAGCCCCATGTAACCCTTAGATCAATCAATTTGCATAAATGATAAACTCTGTTGTGTGCATGGTTTTGTACTGAGATTAAACCTCTGATCTAGTGAAGCTAACACTCTATTATAAAAGGTAAATAAGAATAACATCCATGGATGCTAAGAAAGGAAGAGAAGATGCAAGGTGATCAGTGCTGAGTTGGGTGGGACAGGCTCTGAATGCTGAAGCAGTTCTCCCTGTGTTTGCCTGCCTGGGAGGTTTCTTGGAGGAATAGGTGGCAGCAGCCTTCCAGGATGACAAGAATCTGGATTGTCAGAGAAAAGAATATAGGGCACTAAATGTAGCAGCCAAAGCACAGAACCCTTAAAAACACAGTCTCTTTGTCCCACTACAGCAATGCCATAAACATAACTTTTCTCATTATGACCAAATCAGACTTTTATATTGCATGCTTTTGCTTTGGGGGTGGGTGGGTCCGTTTGGGGTTTTTTGCTTGTTTCTTGGGGGTTTTGTTTGCTTTTTTGGCAGGGCCACATGGCTTGTGGGACCTTAGTTCCTTCACCAGGGATTGAACCTAGGTCCCTGCTGTGGGAGTGCAGAATCCTAACCACTGGAGGGCCAGGGAATTTCCCAGCCTTTTATTTTTTGCTAGAAAGAAATTTAAGCACTTCCTGCCATTTCTATCAAGCATAGCCATCCTACAAGAGAGAGAGTCATTCCCACACTCTCCTCTTTGCTTTTTAGATTTTCTTTTCTTTTGTTTTTGTCTTTGTTTTTTATGGTGAGGGCACTGGATTTGTAGTGAGATCTGAATTTGAATCCTGACACTGCTGTTCCTCTGGGGCTGTGGGAAGTACATCTACCCTCCTTACACTAAGTTTCCTTACTTGCCACTGCACAGGTCCTGGTGGGAGCATGCCCAGTCGCTTCAGTCCTGTCTGACCCTGTGACCCCATGGACTGGTGCCTGCCACACTCCTCTGTCCATGGGATTCTCCAGGCAAGAATACTGGAATGGGTTGTCCTGGTGCTACTATTTGGGGCTGAACTGTTTGGGGCTCCTGAGCCCTCCATTCTGCAGGTGAGCTACCTCATTCCCTAATGACAATAGGCCCCTTACCTTTGGGGCCGATATTTTGAGAAAATATGGTCTCATTACAAACTCAAAGGAGGAGGTTTGATTTATCAAAATCAAAATTTGATTTATCAAAATTCCTTTCTGCTGGCATTTTTTTTTCTTTCTGAGGTACAGAGGCAAATAATTGAAAATGAAGTCAAGGAAAAATTTCAATCTAGGACATTTCACCATGATTGATTGTGGCTAATACTGTCTCAAAAATATTTCCAGACTCCAAAACCTTATTGTGTATTGCCAAATGCCAAATTACAATTCTGTCCCAATAAAAGATAAATATATAATTCTGAAAATCAGACCTACAGTGGTCAATAATGATAAAGAACAAAAAAAAATCAACCTCACTAATGCTGAAATAAATGAAATAATAATAAGTTTGCCCATTGAATTGACAAACTTAAAAAGAAAGACGGTAACTAGTATAGACAGAGTTACAGGGTCAGTAATATCTTATACATTATTAATGAAAGACCAATCATCAAACCTTCTTAAAGAGCATTAAGGCAACATTTTCATGAATTGTATACCTTTGGACTCGGCAGTATTATTTCATGGAACTTGTTCTAAATAAATAATTTGAAAAATAATCAAAGACATATGTGCCGGAATGTTTATAGTAAAGATTTTTCCATTAATGAAAAATGGTGAAACAAATTAAATATTCAAAAATAGGAAATAGAATACATATATGGATAACATCTATACATGGAGTGTTGCACCATCTCGCCATTTAAAATGACAATATGAGGGCTTCCCTGGTGGAGAGTGGTGGAGAGTCCACCTGCCTGCAGGAGACAGGAGTTTGATTCCTGGTGGATCCCACACGTCTCAGAGCAGCTAAGCATGTGCACCATAACTATTGAGCCTGTGCTCTAGAGCCCAGGAGCTGCAGCTACTGAAACCTTCACACCCTAGAGCCCGCTCTCTGCAACAAGAGAAGGCATCACAATGAGAAGCACTGCAACTAAAGAGTAACCCCTAGTCCCTGCAGTAGAGAAGAACCCACCCAGCAACGAAGCCCCAAGCACAGCCTAAGTAAAGAAATAGAATTATTTTAAAAATGACTATATGAGTGTGCATTTATTATTTGTCTTGGAAAACTTTCACATTAAAGCTGCAGTGATAATTTTATTAACTCCCAAACATTCACGTTTTCTCCTTTATGACCTGTCATCCCCACTCACTAAAGAAAATGTTGATCTTGCCCCCTCAGCTCCTCCCTCCTTCAGCAAACTTTCTTAGCAAGGAAGGTCCCTTACCTTTGCTAAACCAGACTCTGGAGAGTGGAAAATGGACAAGGGGACCAGACTACAGGGACAGAGCATGAGGGGCAGGCTGGACTGAACTGAGAAAACAAGTAGCTCCACATAAGAAGGTGGAAGGAGGTACGGAGCAAAGTTGTTCTGGGAATGGAACCAACCTGGAGGTGTCTGGCATGGAAGATGCCTTAAGTAACACTGGGTGCAAATAAAATAAACCAAAATAACTTGAGGAAAATAGGAATCGGCTTCCAATAGTACAACTGTGTGTTGTGTGTTAGATCTCCCTTCATATCTACAAGAAACACAAGGACAGGATGGGACTGCACTTGCGGTCATAGATTCTGCGTCTTTGTTGTTGTTCAGTCACTAAGTCATGTCCGATTCTTTGTGATCCCATGAACTGCAGCACGCCAGGCTTCCCTGTCCTTCACTAACTCTCTGAGTTTGCTCACACTCATATCCATTGAGTCAGTGATGCCATCCAACCATCTCATCCTCTGTTGCCCCTTTCTCCTCTTGCCCTCAGTCTTTCCCAGCTTTAGGGTCTTTTCCAAAGAGTTGGCTCTTCACATCAGGAGGCCGAAGTTGAGGCACCTCTAAATAAGCAACAAGGAACTCTTGAATATACTAGAATATTTTAGAGTTAAGGGCTTCCTAGACGGTGCTAGTTGTAAAGAATCAACCTGCCATGTAAGAGACTCAGGTTCAATCCCTGCCTATGCCGGGAAGATTCCCTGGAGAAGGAAATGACCACCTGCTACAGTATCTTGCTTGGAAAATGTCATGGACAGTGGAGTCTGGTGGGCTGCAGGCCACTGGGGTTGCGAAGAGTTGGTCATGACTGAGCACACACACACACACACACACACACACAGGCATATTGTTCTTAGTCGTTCATTTGTGTCCGACTCTTTGCCCACCAGGTGGACTATAGCCCATCAGGCTCCTTTGTCCATGGAGACTCTCCAGGCAAGAATACTGGAGTGGGTTGCCATGCCCTCCTCCAGGGGATCTTCCCAACCCAGGGATTGAACCCAGATTTCCCTCATTGCAGGCAGATTCTTTACCATCTGAGCCACCAGGGAAGCAGTTATATTATTTGAGGAGTCCAGAAAGCAGGTTCAGAAGAGTACAGTAATTTTATACATTCCTTTGCTTGTATTTGCACAAGCAAATTTCTAAAAGACCATCAAGTTAAAATTTTATACAGTGGTCATTTTTTTTTATGTTGTTTATCTAAGTTTTCTCTTTTTTTTCTATAATGAACACTGTTTTAATGGAACAGAAAGGAAGAGGAAAATAAAAGACAATTCAGCCTAGAAGCTCAGGCACAAACACTCTGTGCTATACTGTATTATGGATTTTATTCCAGTCTCTCCCTCAAACCAGTTGCTTAAAGAAACTTTTTGCTTCCCCTAGCCCACATCTGTGTCCCAAGTCATTGATTACTTCCCATGTGTGAGGCCACCGCCTCCCCCCATGCATTTGGAATTCAAGGCAGCTACATGTCTGGTGTCTCTGGGCAAACTTCACCTTCTGCATAAAAACTAGACTGAGTTACAGACTTCCCACAGCACAGGTGCTGGAGCCACTAGCATGAGTCTCTAGAGGAGCATGGAACTCGAGCATGAGATCAATGAGGCGCAGCAAGAAAACCACTGAACCAAATGCATTGCTCACCATGCGAAGAGCTATTCAAGACATAGTAATTTACAGTAGAGTTAAGGGAGAGGAAAACCTAAGACACTAGAAAATCACATCAGAATCTTTAACTCAAACTATAGAAAAAAATTGAGAAATAAGTGTCATATTACAGCCGGGTTGCATGTGTGTGCTCAGTCATGTGATCCCATGGACTAATCTGCCAGGCTCCTCCGGCCATGGGATTCTCCAGGCAAGAATACTGGAGTGGGTTGCCATTCCCTTCTCCAAAGAATCTTCCCAAGGATTGAACCTGCATCTCCTGCACTGCAGGCAGATTCTTTACCACTAGCACCCCTGGGGAAGCCCTTATATTATGTATATAAAGTATCTATCTATATATGAGTTCATGTTTATACATACAAACTGCCATCTAAGGGGAGATGAAAAAAACGTGAGTTCATATCTTTGCATGAGTTCATCTGAAATGTATCAGTTCAGTCGCTCAGTCATGTCAGACTCTGCGACCCCATGGACTGCAGCATGCCAGGCCTCCCTGTCCATCATCAGTTCCTGTAGTTTACTCAAACTTTTGTCCATTGAGTCAGATGCTCTCCAACCATCTCATCCTCTGTCGTCCTCTTTTTCTCCCGTCTTCTATCTTTTCCAGCATCAGGGTCTTTTCAAATGAGTCAGTTCTTCGCATCAGGTGGCCAAATTACTGGAGTTTCAGCTTCAACATCAGTCTTTCCAAAGAATATTCAGGACTGATTTCCTTTAGGATGAACTGTTTGTATCTCCTTGCAGCCCAAGGGACTCTCAAGAGTATTCTCCAACACCACATTTAAAAAGCATCAATTCTTTGGCACTCCACTTTCTTCACAGTCCAATTCTCACATCCATACATGACCACTGGAAAAACCATAGTTTTGACTAGATGAACATTTGTGGCAAAGTAATGTCTCTGATTTTTAATATGCTGTCTAGGTTGGTCATAACTTTTCTTCCAAGAAGTAAGCCTCTTTTAATTTCATGGCTGCAGTCACCATCTGCAGTGATTTTGGAGCCCAAAAAAATAAAGTCTGACACTGTTTCCACTGTCTCCCCATCTATTTGCCATGAAGTGATGGAACCAGATGCCATGATCTTAATTTTCTGAATGTTGAGCTTTAAGCCAACTTTTTCACTTTCATCAAGAGGTGCTTTAGTTCTTCTTCACTTTCTGCCATAAGGGTGGTGTCATCTGCATATCTGAGGTTATTGATATTTCTTCTGGCAATCTTGATTCCAGCTTGTGCTTCATCCAGCCCAGCATTTCTCATGATGTACTCTACATGTAAGTTAAATAAGCAGGGTGACAATATACAGCCTTGACATACTCCTTTACCTATTTGGAACCAGTCTGTTGTTCTATGTCCAGTTCTAACTGTTGCTTCCTGACCTGCATACAGATTTATCAAGAGGCAGGTCAGGTGGTCGGGTATTCCCATCCCTTGAAGAATTTTCCAAAGTTTGTTGCGATCCACACAGCCAAAGGCTTTGGCATAGTCAGTAAAGCAGAAATAGATGTTTTTCTGGAACTCTCTTGCTTTTTTGTTAATTCAACCGATGTTGGCAATTTGATCTCTGGTTCCTCTGCCTTTTCTAAAACCAGCTTGCACATCTGAAAGTTCATGGTTCACATGCTATTGAAGTTTGGCTTGGAGAAGTTTGAGCATTACTTTACTAGTGTGTGAGATGAGTGCAATTGTGCAGTAGTTTGAGCATTCTTTGGCATTGCCTTTCTTTGGGATTGGAATGAAAACTGACCTTTTTCAGTCCTGTGGCCACTGCTGAGTTTTCCAAATTTGCTAGCATATTGAGTGCAGCACTTTCACAGCATCATATTTTAAGATTTGAAATATATACACAATCATATTATCTTCATTGACTAAAAAGGAATGTTTATACTTAATGAAAAATTCATAATCAAGTGAAAGAAGAATCTAAAATGCTCCATGACTCCTGACCTGGAAAGGTGATGCTCAGGGAAAATATGATGACTGTTATTCCAATTATAGAATTTTGAAATTGGCAAAACTAGCATTTTCAGCTCTGCAACCTGGTGAGTGCTTGTAGCAAGTATTGTTTTGCCTGTCGAGCATCACACTCCTCTTCATCTGTGAGCACCAGACTTCTGCAGTCCGAGTCAATGTTTCTCACCGAGAGCTCATCTCAGCCCTAGTTACAGAGTTCAGCATTTATTAGCTAAGCCTCTGAAATGATGAAGCCCAAGCATGAAGCCAAGTCAGGTGACAAAGTCTAGAACTGGCAGGAGATCCCAGACAGACAGGCTCCCTGATCCACAAGCTGATTCAAGCAACAGGTTGTTGTCACTTTGCTCAGTCCTCACAGCCTTTCTCACTTCTCCCCAGTACGATCTACAACAAGTACCTTTCTAGATGTTCAGGAGAGACCTCAACGCATCGTATACAGTATACACACTTGGCCTACGATGCCTTCAAAGTAGCAGTTCACTTCTGATTCACCATTACACTAACAGTACAGTCCTGTGAGGTCCCAGCTGTTTGGGAGGGGTCTCCTATTAGACTCCCAACTTACACAGATTTGATTTTACGTTCTGTCCCCTTGCCTCATAAAGCCATCAAAGCACAAGTGAAGATTTGTCCTTCTCAGCAAATTATCTCAGGACAAAATGACTTCCCTCATGATTATGCTGTTTTCCTTTTATTTGGTGTTCTCTTGCAATGTTGTTCTATTTTCTTAGCAATCCAATACTTTTTGAAAAGATATATTTTTATTAATATATAATATATATGTTACATATAATAGCATAATATTATATATTATACTATATAATAGTATACATAGTAGTATATTATATATAACTATTATATTAACTATATACTACAATTATAATATGAATTACATAAAAATATATCTCTCTTCAAAAAACTATTGAATTGCTAAGAAAATAGACCAATATTGCAAGAGAACACCAAAATTACAGAGCTTTCCCAATAGCTCAGTGGGTAAAGAATCTGCCTGCCATGCAGGAGACTCGGATTCAGTCCCTGGGTCAGGAAGATCCTCTGGAGAAGGAAATGGCAATCCACTCTGGTATTCTTGCCTGGGAAATCTCATGGACAGAGGAGCCTGGTGGGCTACAGTCCAAAGCATTGGACACAATTGAGCACATGCACACACACACACACAAAATAGATATATCACATGAACTCATTTTAGCTGTTTGCCATAGATGGTTGGTCCAGCCAGCCTAGCCCTGATGTTAGTGAAAATAGAACACATCCAGAAAAGTATAGAGGAAGGGGCAGGGGCTGGATTAAAAAATCCTGGCTCTTTGGTAAAAATATCAATATGAAGCTGTCTCAGCCTCAGTGGCTAAATAAGTTTGCTGTGAAGATTGTATAAGTCGGGTACCACACATTGATGCATTACCATGCTTAGCACAAAAGGGTTGCCTTGCTCCTTCTGTTATTACTTGACATGATTCAGTGTGAAGGCTTTTTCACAAGGGAAGTTGAGCATATGTTGGGTGACAGCAAATGTTGGAGGGAAGAAAGGTAGTCTCAAGTAGGGGCTGTGTAATCAACAAAGCAGTGAGAAAATGAGGTTTCTGGGTCTTCCCTGGTGGTCCAGTGGTCAAGACTCTGAGCTTCCACTTCAGGGATACAGTGCGTATGGGTTTGATCCCTGGTCGGGGAACTAAGATATCATGAGCCATGAGACAAAACAAATAAACAGAAAAAAGACACTTAAAAATTAGTAATATTTTTTAAATGAAGTTTCTGAGAACAGATCTTCTCTTCCTCTGAGCTGGAATAAAGATGGCATCATATGAATTGCTTATATAAATGGCCATTTTGCTCTTTTGTCTGCCTGTATAATTAATTTCTGTCTTTTATTACCTATTTCAAATGTCACCTCAGAATCAAACTCTTTATCAAATGAGTGAATTTATTTATTCGTTTATTAAATGAACAAATGGAACTGGTTATCAGTCAGATTTCCATGGGAAAATAATTTCAGGGCCTTGGGTGATGTTAGGAAACATCACAATACAGTTATTCTCAATTTTATATCCTAGGCCTTTTATTTCAAACTGCCCGTTACATATGAAAATAAGCTCAGCTGTGTAGCCCAGAATGGCGGGATCTGAATAAACCCACCATGATGCTGAACTTCCTTTCCCACCATCAGACACATCCATTTTCAGTATTCTAGCAAAGTCTATCCTTAAAGATCTCAGAGAAGATGCTACAATTTTTCTCAGTTCAACAATCTTTTCTGTCCAAACTCCTTCCTCACAACTCAGTTAAATCCCTTCAGAAACTACAGAGCTAGTTGAAACATGCTTGGGATTTTACACTTTGGAAAGTCCAATTGCCAGCATCTCACACTTCTTTGGGGCTTCCCTGATAACTCAGCTGGTAAGGAATCTGCCTGCAATACAGGAAGATCCCCTGGAGAAGGGATTGGCTACCAACTCCAGTATTCTTGGGCTTCCCTTGTGGCTCAGCTGGTAAAGAATCCACCTGCAATGCAAGAGACCTGGATTCTACCCCTGGGTTGGGAAGATCCCCTGGAGAAGGTAAAAGCTCCCCCACTCCAGTATTCTGGCCTAGAGAATTTCATGGACTGTATTGTCCATAGGGTAGCAAAGAGTCGGACACAACTGAGTGACTTTCACTTCACACTTCTTTGAAGGCATCTGTTGTAACTACCTTCAGTGACTCCCTCCATCTCTCCTCCTCCCTCCCTTCCTCCTTTCCCTCTTCCTTCCTCCCTCCCTCCCTTCCTTCCTTCCCCCTGCCTGCCTTTCTCTCTTTCCACAGTTGTTCCCGTCCTCCAGTGCTCTGGTGAATACTCCCCACCCAGCAAAGCCCCAGGGATGGCACATCTGACTACCACTGGTAGGACTGACTGACTTCATGAAGGCAATTTGTCTCCTTCCCTTCCCGATCCCTTTGACCCTGCCCGTCCCCCCAGCGGAGCCTCAGATGCTGGTCCCCATTGCCTCCCTCTCGGTGATTACAGCTCTTCAGCTATGCCGAGAAGGAACAGACACTGCATCGTCTCTTAGGGGAGTCTGTGTTCGCATCTCATTTTCCTTTCATTATGTGTCCTGCAGATCTACAGAGATGGGACATCAGTTCATGCCGCTGAATGTTTTAGTCTCATAGAAGGTCAATGCCAGCTGCAGACTTGCCTTCCTACCATTCGCCCCTACTTGGTCCTCTTGTCCAAGTCCAAGCACATTTATGGTGATGAGTTAGCCTGGCCCTGCACTTCTCTGTGACCCTTTTCCTCCCAGGCTGTGCGGTGTTAGTGTGAGATGTCAGAGAGGCATAAATTCCCATTAGGGAGATTTCAGTGAAAGGCACAGAGGCTCTTTCCCCATTTCATCTGCTCTGTACAACAGCTTCACTCACACAGTCCTTAGCCCCAGGGCTGACCCTGCATGGGACCAGGTGATGGCCATCATTTTTCAGGTGGCAACCAGGGAGAAGACAAGAATTGGGATCATGGCTGTCATACTCACAACTACCATCTGTACCGCGCCCAAACCTTGCAAAGGGTTTCCAGATTAGCTTCTGTGTGTGCTAAGCTGTTTCAGTCGTGTCCAACCCTTTGCGACCCCGTGGACTGTGTAGCCCGCCAGGCTCCTCTGTCCATGGGATTCTCCAGATAAGAATACTGAAGTGGGTTGCCATTTCCTTATCCAGGGGATCTTCCCCACCCAGGGATCAAACCCACATCTCTTATGTCTCCTGCATTGGCAAGCCATGTTATTTTGCCACTAGCGGCACCTGGGAAAGCCCAATTAGCTTCCACATTAGCCACTAAATCATCACAGTCTTTTTCAAAGCTAGATGTTTACGTTAATATTCCCATTTTATTAATAAAGAACTTGAGAGCCCTGAAAAGACAATGTAAATAGTTTAAGATTACACTGCCACTCAGTTACTGAGTCTAGTAGCCCAATCCAGGGCTCTGACTCCGGAACCCATGTTCTTAGTATTTACCTAACCAAACCACTGAAGAATTGACAGTCATGGTTTCAACTACCGTCAAGCAACCCTGAAAATCCACGTTACACAGTAACTTATAATGGTCAGGAAATCATTTTGAATCCCAGCAAGAAGCCTGGTTGTGGAATGAATCACTCAGCTACAGCCCTCCCAGCTCATCATACAGTGTGTTTTTCACTTCACACATTACAGTTTAATCCTAGACATTGAGTTTGGGTCTTTTTTTTTTGTTTTCATGTCTCTCTAAGTAAATTTTAACATATAGAATATAGTTAAAACTGTTTTAGGCTAATTCTAACATCTGACATTCTAACATTTAGATCATTTTTTATTGATTTAACCTTATTACAGCTTGTATTTTCCTGTTTTTGTGTATGCCTGGAAATTTTGCCTTCACTGGATGCTAAACATTGTGAATTTTGTCTTGCTTCATGCTAGAAATTTTTGTTTTCCACTAATTATTTCCGAACTTTGTTTTGGGATGGAATTAAGTTCTTGAAAGCCATTCCATAGTTTCAGATCTTGTTTTTAATATTTGTCAGACAGGACTAGAGCTGAGGAGTCTGAACAGAAGTGGTCCGTGTCTCTTTCAGGCCTGCTGCAGATAAATATCTCA